>NW_027250788.1:600000-900000 GCF_044704955.1 Pristiophorus japonicus | reverse complement strand
TCACCCTCCTGCTGCCGAACCGGTATAGTCACCGGCACCACAGGTGGTGGTTGAACAGTTTCCTCCTTCTCTTCCAGGTTTACCCGGGCCGTACCCGGGTTTATTAGGAATACCATGCCTTTTGCCTTGGACAGAGCAAGGGTTAAACTTTTGATTTGTTGCTGGCAGGGACCGTGGTCTCCTGACTCAATAGTGCTGGCTACTTTATAAGCTGCTGTACGTCTCCTCCAACTCTTTTACTTGAAGGGTGAGGCGAGTGTTTTCCTCCCACAGTATCTTTTCATTATTCTTAGCCTCGGTAACCTGACACTGTAAATAGTTCTGGCTGTTTTTGAACCTTTCCATTCGCTGTGTCTTTCCATGTTTTAGCTTCCGGAGTTCTCTCCACACAGTTCTTCTGCCATAGCCCTGTCATGTGATGTTTCTGCACATTCACATCGTTCTGCCTGCAGTGACTCGATGTTCTTATCTAGGAGTTGGACCTGTCGCTGCAGGCAAGCCAAACAAATTGCCTTTTCTACTGATTCCTTATGGTCCTTGCTGGGTGTCCAGGGCCGCAGCGTATCCTGGATGCTCAGCGCGCAACAGACCAAGCACCCATTAATTAAGAACATAAGAATTAGGAACAGGAGTAGGCAATCTAGCCCCTCGAGCCTGCTCTGCCATTCAACAAGATCATGGCTGATCTGGCCGTGAACTCAGCTCCACTTATCCGCCCGCTCCCCATAACCCTTAATTCCCTTATTGGTTAAAAATCTATCTATCTGTGACTTGAATACATTCAATGAGCTAGTCTCAACTGCTTCCTTGCGCAGAGAATTCCATAGATTCACAAGCCTCTGGGAGAAGAAATTCCTTCTCAACTCGCTTTTAAATTGGCTCCCCCATCTTTTGAGGCTGTGCCCCCTAGTTCTAGTCTCCCAGACCAGTGGAAACAATCTCTCTGCCCCTATCTTGTCTATCCCTTTCATGATTTTAAATGTTTCTATAAGATCACCCCTCATCCTTCTGAACTCCAACGAGAAAAGACCCAGTCTACTCAATCTATCATCATAAGGTAACCCCCTCATCTCCGGAATCAGCCTAGTGAATCGTCTCTGTACCCCCTCCAAAGCTAGTATATCCTTCCTGTAGTAAGGTGACCAAAACTGCGCGCAGTACTCCAAGTGCAGCCTCACCAATACCCTTTACAGTTGCAGCAGGACCTCCCTGCTTTTGTACTCCATCCCTCTCGCAATGAAGGCCAACATTCCATTCGCCTTCCTGATTACCTGCTGCACCTGCAAACGAACTTTTTGGGATTCATGAACAAGGACCCCCAGGTCCCTCTGCACCACAGCATGTTGTAATTTCTCCCCATTCAAATAATATTCCCTTTTACTGTTTTTTTTCCCAAGGTAGATGACCTCACATTTTCCGACATTGCATTCCATCTGCCAAAACATAGCCCATTCGCTTAACCTATCTAAATCTCTTTGCAGCCTCTCTGTGTCCTCTACACAACCCGCTTTCTTCCCAGTAATATTTGTGTCATCTGCAAATTTTGTTCCACTACACTTTGTCCCCTCCTCCAGGTCATCTATGTATATTGTGCACAGTTGTGGTCCCAGCACCGATCCCTGTGGCACATCACTAACCACCGATTTCCAACCCGAAAAGGACCCATTTATCCCGACTCTCTCCTTTCTGTTAGCCAGCCAATTCTCTATCCATGCTAATACATTTCCTCTGACTCCACGTACCTTTATCTTCTGCAGTAACCTTTGTGTGGCACCTTATCGAATGCCTTTTGGAAATCTAAATACACCACATCCATCGGTACACCTCTATCCACCATGCTCATTATATCCTCAAAGAATTCCAGTAAATTAGTTAAACATGATTTCCCCTTCATGAATCCATGCTGCGTCTGCTTGATTGCACTCTTCCTATCTAGATGTCCCGCTATTTCTTCCTTAATGATAGTTTCAAGCATTGATGAGTGACATTCACTTTCTTATACACATCGGAGGAAATCCTTTCTGTCATCTTGGTTCTTTCCTCCAAAACAGCAATCTCTGCATCACGTCCTTTACACCAAAGTCCTGCCGCGGTCGCCATTCTCTTGGGGGTGGTGTGTGGGATCAGGTTCATCTCTGACCTTCTGAGCAGATTGAATCGCTCGCACTTCCTGGGTTCTAGACTTTAGATTTATTTGGCGATGTGCAAAGAACAAGAGACAACTAGTTTTGGTGCAAAGAACCTCAATTTTAACAAGGGTAAGAATGTACAATGTCAAGCTTGTAATTACTAGAATAAAAAAACACTTTACCAAACATTCTTGGGGTTACAGAATAATAATACACCTCCCACATCCCAATGCCTAACTCTGACTAGGTCAAACTCTTGGGCAAACAGGGATTATGCTCACCAATCCTCTTATTGTCAGTTGGCGGTGGTTTGCAATTTTGGGTTTCACTGGACTCTGTAAGTTCTGCTTGCCATACCCTGAATGTTGTGAACGACTTCTTGCTGTGTAGTCTTCAGTTGGGTGGTGTCCGCTGATGCGGTAGGGCGCGTATTGGATTTATGGGTAAGTACCCACTTTCTTCCGTCAGCAATTGGTTTTAAAGTTCTTTTGGGTAATGTTTCACCTGTTGGTATCGAGGAACAGATTGTAGAGGGGAAACTTTCGAATCTTTGGTTTCTTCTTGAGGACTGTTTATCTTAGAATTTGTCGGCGCGGTGTTTTCGATGTTACCACGTTGGCTGTGGTCAGTTGCTGCTGCGATGATGATGTCGGAAGTTACTGGGAACTGCTTTCTCTGCTGTGATGATGTTCTTTCTTCTCCTTCAGTAGCAGGGCAGTGTGGTCCAGGAGTGTCGTCGAGGCTGAAGATGTTGGAGCTCAGAATACCTGCATAGGAGGCTGTGTAGCAAGCTCTCTGGAAGGCTTATTACAAACTGCTGCAGTGGTCTCTCTTCTTTTTCCCTCGTTCCCCTTCTCCTTCTTTCGTTTAAAAACAGGGCCCCAGTTATACTTTGGGAGCCGTTCTAATCTGCGCGCCAAATGAGCCCCGATTCTTTGATTTTAATTTTGGCGGGCTTGATATCTCTTTGTTATATTTTGGCGGGCCCATTAATGGTAACCTGTCTCGGATGTGTCGATCTTTTGAATTTGTTTCTTGATCGGGAAAATTAGATTTTTGGTATTTGCAATGTCAGCCTCGGCCTGGATTTTCCATGCGGGCTGGATGGGCCATTGTCATTATGTATACGCTGGATGGGTTTCCTGCTCTGAGTGATGGCTGGCTAGCTCTGGGTTGATTGTTGCTATGTTAATGTCTCCCGGGGAGATGGGTTTTCGAGTTTACACAATTCCCCAGACAATTTGTTCAGCTTCAATATCCCAGACAGTTTCAATACACAAACTGGTTTCTTTGAACGATCCTTTAGTTCTCAGCCCTTTCCACACGGACCCAATCTGCCTTGTAAAATCCCAAATTCGATTAAAACTCGTAGTTTCTTCCAGTTAGGATCCCAAACTTTCTGGTTGATAGTTCTAAATTAAATTTCCTTTCCAATGAGTCCAAACACAGGGGAGGTTGTCCCACGAATTTTTGCCATCCTACTCCTGCAACTATTTTCTATGTTTCTATGTTTCGATGTTTCTATGTTTCAAAAACTTTGGCATGATTGGTTCCATGGTGTAATGGTGAGCATTCTGGACTCAGTAAACCAGTGATCTGAGTTCACATTGTGGTGGAACCTCAATTCTTGCTGTCCCAGCTGCTGAAAATTTGGGACAAACAAGTGAAAGACACCTGGTGCTGGTGGGCAGTTTTGTTGCCTTTGTCAGTGTTGCTTGGTCCAGTTGTGAAATCATGTGTTCAACCATCAGTTACCTGTTACAAATCAGCGGAGGAGAAACCAGTTTTTTATCTAATGCTGCCTTTACCTGCACGATGTGTGCTGAGATTATCTGTGCAATATGCATTCAGCAGGATGAATAAAAGCAACGCTTTTGAAATGCAAGCACTGCATGTTTTGTACTCGAAAAAATTTGCATTTTCTTTTCATGCCAAGCATTTTACATTAATGCATTGCAATGCCAACGCACTTTTTACCTGGCAAGACTGAAGTACAAGCTGTGATGAACAGTGTGAAACAGAAACAGCTACTTGAGAACCCATAGCCTCGACGGCACCTGTGTGAATTGCTCTGCATCGATAATTAGCAGAGAGCAAAGAGAGGAACTGACGGTGTGGATGAGAAAAGGCCAAGCCAAATTGTAATGTTGCAGATGGTTTTGTTGTTTTTGAGAAATGTTTCAAAGATTTTGTCATGGTTGTTGCCATGGTGTAATGGTGAGCACTCTGGACTCTCAATTTAATGATCTAAGTTCAAATCTCAGTCGAACCTGAATGCTTGTTGTCCCAGCTGGTGAAAATTTGGGACAAACAAGTGAAAGACACCTGGTGCTGGTGGGCAGTTTTGTTGCGTTTGTCATTGATGCTTGATCTACAAGTCGAGTTGTCAAATCATGTGTTCAACCGTCAGTTATCTGCTACAAATCAGCGGAGGACAAATCACTTTGTTGTCTAATGCTGCCTTTGTCTGCACAATGTGTGCTGAGATTATCTGTGCAATATGCAATCTACAGGATCAATAAAAGCAATGCTGTTTGAAATGCAGGCACTGCATAGAAACAAAGAAACACAGAAAATACTTGCAGGGGTAGGCCATTCGACCCTTCGAGCCTGCACCATCACTCAATAAGATCATGGCTGATCATTCACCTCAGTACCCATTTCCTGCTTTGTCTCCATACCCCTTGATCCCTTTAGCCGCAAGGGCCACATCTAACTCCCTCTTGAATATATCCAACAAACTGTCTTCAAAAACTCTCTGCAGTAGTGAATTGCACAGGTTAACAACTCTCTGAGTGAAGAAGGTTCTCCTCATCTTGGTCCTAAATGGCTTTAACTGTGTTCCATGGTTCTGGACTTCCCCAACATTGGGAACATTCTTCCTGCATCTAACCTGTCCAGTCTCATCAGAATTTTATATGTTTCTATGAGATCCCATCTCATCTTTCTAAACGCCAGTGAATAAAGGCACAGTCGATCCAGTCTCTCCTCATATGTCGGTCCTGCCATCCCGGGAATCAGTCTAGTGAACCTTCGCACTCGACAAAACGTTTTCTTTTTATGCCAAGCATTTTACATTAATGCATTGCAATGCAAACGCACTTTTTACCTGGCAAGACTGAAGTACAAGCTGTGATGAACAGTGTGAAACAGAAACATCTGCTTGAGAACCCATAGCCTCGACGGCATCTGTGTGAATTGCTCTGCATCGATAATTAGCAGAGCGTAAAGTGGGGAAACTGATGCGAGACATGGGAAAAGGCCGAGCCAAAGTGTAATGGTGGCGATGATTTTGTTGTTTTTGAGAATTTTTTCAAAGATTTTTGCGTGGTTGGTTCCATGGTGTAATGGTGAGCACTCTGGACTTACAATCCAGCAATCTGAGTTCAAATCTCAGTATAACCTCAATTCTTGTTGTCCAAGCTGCTGAAAATTTGAGACAAACAAGTAAAAGATACCTGGTGCTGGTGGGCAATTTTATTGCCTTTATCATTGATGCTTGATCGACAAGTCTCGTTGTCAAATCCTGTGCTCTGTGGGAGCACAGTCCCGCATTGCTGAACTCTTTGCTTCAGCACGCAGTCTGAAGTTTTGATTAAAAAACAGGAAGATTGAAGTTTGGATGGAAAAGAGAATGTTAGACAATGTGGTGCCTTCAGCCAGTGAGATGAGTAACTGGTCATTGTCTGGATGATATATATATTTGAGTACCTTGTTACGGTGGGAATAATGGAAATTCAGGACTAAACGATTTGACGATGTCTGTATGTTCTTTATTTGAGTTTAAACTTGTTACTATATAATGAGATCTGCAAGTTAAACAAGCAATATTAAATCTGTCTGTTAAACGATTCAGAAAGCAGTTCGTCTGGATTGTCTAAATGCAAAGAATAAGAGTTCAAAGGCTTTTTCAGTATAAAGATGACTGCAGTATGGACTGCAGAGACACAGACATCAGAGACACTAGATATTTGGAAGGTGTGTGTCTCAAGCAGCCACGGAAATCGAAGCAAGCTGCCTTTGTGAAGTGTTCTCAGTAACTTTCATATTTGGTTTGCTGAGTATGAATGTTTAACTAAAAGACCCGATCCTGCCTTTCCTACAACGGAGTGTGTGCGGGTAATTCGACGTTAAAAGCAACGAAGCGAAAAGAGCAAGACAGCCGTTTACAACATTTTGGTGACCCCGACGTGATTTTCAAAAGTTCGTTAGCTCATTCGAAGCCCCCGACATGAAGCAGAAAGTTGGCTGAGTTGTTGGAAGAAGTGTTTCCCACACATCAGTTCGAGGGGTGAGCATTCTCTTAATTGTCATGATTAAAGGGATCTTCAGTTAGTAATGGGAGGCTCAGGGGATATTCCATTTGAAGTCCGGTCATTTCTGAATGAGTGGATTGAGTTGAAAGGGGGAACTAATGGGATAAGACAGGAAACAATGACAGGAAGATGGAGAGAGACACGGCAGTCCTTAGTGGAGAGTGTCCAGTTAAAAAAGATTGAAGTGTTTGGCTTCCACACATCCACAATGAATGTCCCACCCTTTACTTGGGAAAAGTACAACTGAGAGTGGACAAGTTCCATCCCGGTCAGAGCAATCTGAAGCTTTAACTGACTGACACCCTGGTTTGGGATGTCTTGCAGTGTGTAATTGCGTCAGTCTCTGTGGCGCAATGGGTTAGCGCGTTCGGCTGTTAACCGAAAGGTTGGTGGTTCGAGCCCACCCAGGGACGAAGCATTTAACTGTTTTTCCCCGTGGATTCGGTGCTGCACGATTCCAGGTTGTCATTGTGCGTTTTGGCTGCGCGAATATATTCCACAAACATTGCCAGCTGTGCTGTTATCCACAGAGTTCCCACTCCAGTATTATGATGAGCATTCAGTTTGAGTGTATACAGAACTGAACAGAGATATCAGAAAATTTAACAAGGTTGTGTGACATTGTTTTTTGTTAATAAGGCTACAGGGAAAGGGCGGGGGAGTCGGATTCGCTGAGAGTCGGCACGGGCTCGACGGGTCGAATGGCCTTCCGTGCTGTAACCATTCCATGATTCTATAAGTTAGTGGCACATTTCATAGTGTGGGTGGAAGCAGAACATTTCAAAGGGACATGGATTGAGTCGGCAAAACTCGAGGCATCTGATTCAGGAGATTCGGGGGGCATGGAAATTCGGAAGTTTAATGACTTTGAAAGGAACATTTTTGTTTTGTGCAGTTACGGTCAGAGAAATGTTTGTGACAGGAATTTTTTGAACAGAGGAATGCAGCATTTAATCTTCTGCCTTAACACTTCTTCCTGGGTGTCGGGGTCACATTTCCTTTCGAGGTTATTCTTCTCAAAAATGAGTTAGATGTAGTCCTTCAGACTAGGGGGATCAAGGGCTATGGCGAGAAAGCAGGAATGGGGTATTGAAGTTGCATGTTCAGCCATGAACTCATTGAATGGCGGTGCAGGCTCAAAGGGCCGAATGGCCTACCTCTGCACCTATTTTCTATGTTTTCTCTGTTTCATGAATTTATATTTCCTTTGGTGTTTCTCAATAACCAGACCTTTGCTCTAAAGTCTTTCTCACTGTTTCCCCAGTCTCCTGTTGATGTTACCAGCAATGAACATTTTGAACCAGACACCGAAAACACACTGTGCAAATTGGGACATGCTTTAACAGTTAACGTGGGGCTCGAACCCCCAAATTCGAGATTAAGATTCTCATGCTCGACCGATTGATCTCACGGGGCTTCTACCAAATAGACGTTTTTGTCGTTGATTGCAGCCAGGCGCCTGTTGGCTCCGCCCCAGATGTTTAAACTTGCTGTCAAGGAACTGACAGGATCTTCTTGAATGGTGGACCAGGCTCGAGGGGCCGAATGTCCTACTCCGGCCCCTAATCCTTACATGTTTATGACCTTATGACCTTTCACAAGAGAACAAACTCGCCCCTGAGCATGCATGAGGAGATAGCTCCAGAAAATATTCCCACCCGGTGAGCTTTCGCGTGTGAGGCGAACGTGTTAACCGCTACACTGCGGAAACATCGCCACTTTCAGCACCCGGTCAGACGGAAATGTTAAGCGAACAGGTGAACTGCTGAATCCACTTTGATGGAGTTGATCGTGGTGTCAAACAATGAGTTTCACTTTAATGATTAAAAATAAGAAATGTCAGATTTAAACACAGACCTCGAGAGAAGACTGCAACCTGAACACAGCACCTGAGACCGCTCGGCCAGCCTGACTATTTAACGCTGTATGTGGCCATCTGCAGGTTGATTTTGAACTTTTGTATCCTGTCACATGAAATAAATGAGGGCAGCAGGTGTATCTCTGTCTGACACCGGGGAAACAGTGAGACAAACCTTGGAGCAAGGGTCTGGTTATTGGCAAACAGCAAAGAATATATTAATTCTGGAAGAACAATATCTAAAAGTACAGTAACCCTGATGTGATTTAAACACGCTACCTTCGGAACTGAAATCAGTCACGCTACCATTGCGCCACGAGGTTTACGTCATAAGACTCAGATGTTCGTCTATATGAAGGTGTCACAATACAAGGAGCTTTAAAATCTCCGCCCATTCCCACCTGGTGTCAGAAGCAGCGCTCACCTCCCAGTCACTGTATGTTTTTTTCTTAAACTTTTGTGTTGCTTTCACTGGAAAGCATCATTAATTAACCTCTCACCTTCTTTTGCACAATGAAAGAAATGCTAACTGAGGCACAGTCGATACTTCAATCATTTGTCCTGTGCTTTGGGGAGCGGGCAGGGAAGTGGACCTGAGTCCATGATCGGATCAGCCATGATCGTATTTAATGTCGGAGCAGGCTCGAGGGGCGTATGGCCGACTCCTGCTCCTATTTCTTATGTTCTTATGGTCTTCTGCATGTTGACCCATTTTACACACTGTATTGTAGGATCTGGTTCAAAATCTTCATTGCCGATGACATCAGGAATCTGGGGCAACTTTTGTCAAATTTAACATCACCGGTTATTCCGACCATGCACAGAAAATAGAATCAGTAGTGAAGATAAAAGCCCACGTTGCTCATTGTCAGATTCAACGCAGTAGGATTTCAAATAAATTTTCAGAATTTTACAGTGAAAAGATTTGGAAGTGTTATTGCATTTGTGTCTGTAATTAAACTTTGTGGCGTCTGACTCCCGTTCATGCCTCTGCTGAATAAGAAAGGAGAGTTTTACGTTGACCAGACTGCACTGCCCCTGATATTTGTGAGATCATCCTTTATATTCAGTGGTTTCTTGCACTTTGATGGGCTGCAGTGCAGCGGATATCACGTTGGCCTCACACACGAAAGGTCCCCGGTGGATCCGTTTTCTCTCACTGAAAGTTATCTATTTATTGAAGTGAAATAAAGAGCACTTAAGGAATAAGGGATCACTTTTGCCAGGAGAATAAATAGCAAATAAAAACAGCAAATGCTGGAAATCTCAGCAGGTCAGGCAGCATTTGCCGGGAGGCGAAACTGGCCTCTGATTGTTCCTCGAAAGCAAGTTTAAATATAATGCTCCTTCCCGGGATCGAACCTCACACCTTTCATGTGTAATGCAAACGTGATAAGCACACGTGATAACCACTACACTACAGAAACCTCTGGCACAGCTGGCACAACAGAGGGGAGCTGACCAGTGAGCTCCCTCTGTGCTGATCAGGAATGTGTTGGCTCATCTGAAACAACTTCTGTCCCACACTGAAAGTTCTCAATCCTTCTCCTCCACTGCCCTTTACAGAAATGTCACGGATCACCCAGCCACCGTGTTCACTTCCACATCCTCACAGTGGGGCCACAGAGGCTCCTACCGTCTCCCCGCGATCAGCGAACTCGCCCAGTTTAAAAATTAAACCCGGAACACGTGCCCGGCAAAGTGCAGGAGAAGCCAGATAGTCTGTAAGCTCGGTCTATCGCAGAAAGTATTGGTATTCATGGTGATTACAGCAATTATTAATCGTCTCACAGAACTCAATTATTTTTACGCAATGAATTGATCGACAATTGAAACCAGGTTAGTGCACCGGATCTTAACCCCTCGACCACCAGGGAACAGTTCTGATACATGTGGATATATTTATATATATTTATATATGAACCGGAATATCAGTGGCTAGCTGCCTAGACCTCATGGTGCAACGGTAGTGCGTCTAACTTTGAGTGAGAGAAATTGTTCCACAGTGACACCCATTTCATCTTTTGTTCCCTTTTAAACACTAGAAACTGAGACAGGGGGAATAAATAGAGAAATAAAAGCACAGGGATATAGACAAGAGGAAGAGATACTGCCCCCACCCAGAACTAATGCAGAAACCCCTCTGCTGCGCTCGGGGTGGCCACCCACAGCCTGGATACACTAACGGGAGAACACCAGCGGCAGGTCGGGGCCATAAAAGGAACGGCGAGCGGCCCTGGGAGCAGCTTGGAGGTCCCGGGAGACTACTCCAGGGAGCAGCGCGAGCTGGTGCAGGAGGGCGGCGGCAGCGAAGAGTGACGTAATCAAGGTCCAGGTCGGTGATTGGAGCGTGGGCAGGTGCAGCAGGAGCGGCGAGATCGGGGCGAAGGAGCGGTGAGAGACTGTTGAGGGACGTGATCAGGGCCCGGGGAGGCATGAGTTCGGGGCCAGTGGCCCAGGGTTAGCACGGGCCAGCCCACACTGCGATATATGTGTGCACTGGGTCCGTGCAGCAGAACTGGTCTCAAGTCGACCTGCTTAACCCTTGCCACTGGACCAAGACCAAGCTCTGTCAAGCCCGTTTGATGGCTGGGGTGCAACGGCCATCACAACTGAAAAAAATCCACGCACAGGCATCTTCCACCCATCGGGATGTAGTTCGGGTCCTTCATTAAAACACCTGTGAACTCATCCTTTTTCGGCGTGGAAGCAAGTCATCCTCGTTTCGAGGGACCGCCTATGATGATGATGATGATGGATACATTAACGTCCCAACAGCTCATTGACTGCAGGAGTGGGACCGTGCGGCGCTTCAGAAAACATGTCGAAAAGGCAAAGTCACTGATTCCGTCTCATTTGCTCCTCCGATCAAGAATAACAACACACACTAAAAATGCTTCAATGATGGTTACACTTTATCTCCGTGCAGCCTCTACAGTCTAAAGACACCACAACGGTAGTGTGAATACTTTCTTCCCATCAAAGTTCTATTTGTGCTACTTTGTTGTGGCAACTCTTGATTGCAGTCACCAAGATATCCCTTGAGATATCGGGCAATACTCATTCTTTTCCGTTGGCAATGCTTTTAAGAATCTGAGAAGATTTGACTGGAGGTTTATTAACAGATAGCACTTCGTAAGGCCTTTATCTCCATATTTGCTAAGCAGTTGGCTCGTTGGTCTAGTTGTATGATTCTCACTTTGGGGTTGTTACTTGAAATTTGCGAGAGATCCCGGGCGAGCCCTTTTTTTGCCGTGAATTTTGAATTTGCATCGAACCTTTGCAAAGAAGCACTTGCATTTCTGCAGCGTCTGTCAGGAGCTCATAACGCCCCAAAGCGCTTTACAGCCGTTGAGTTACCTTTGAAATGTTGTCACTTGAGTAAAGATGTGCCCAAATCACCCCACACGCATCTCAACTCTTTGTGAAGGAGTTCATAGAATCATAGAAGTTTACAGCACGGGAGGAGGCCAATTCGCCCCATCGTGTCCACGCTGGCCAACAAGAGGCTATCCAGCCTGATCCCACTTTCCAGCTCCAGGTCGATAACCCTGCAGGTTACAGCACTTCAGGTCACATCCAAGCACTTGTTAAATGTGGTGAGTGTTTCTGCCTCTACCACCCTTTCAGGCAGTGAGTTCCAGACCCCCACAACCCTCTGTGTGCAGAAATAAATAGGTGCAGGCGAAGGCCATTCGGCTCTTCGAGCCGCACCACCACGGAGAATGAAACAGTTAATTCAGAGACCGTGGTCCAGAACTTAAAGAAGGCTAACTTTGAAGGTGTGAGGCATGAATTGTCTAGGATAGATTGGCGAATGATACTTGAGGGGTTGACAGTGGATGGGCAATGCAGACATTTACAGACCGCATGGATGAACTACAACAATTGTACATCCCTGTCTGGTGTAAAAATAAAAAAGGGAAGGTTGCTCAACCGTGGCTATCAACGGAAATCAGGGATAGTATTAAAGCTAAGGAAGTGGCATACAAATTGGCCAGAAATAGCAGCAAAAACGGGCACTGGGAGACATTTGGAACTTAGCAAAGGAGGACAAAGGGTTTGATTAGGGCAGGGAAAATAGAATACGAGAGGAAGCTTGCAGGGAACATTAAAATGGACTGCAAAAGCTTCAAAAGATATGTAAAGAAAAAAAGGTTAGTAAAGACAAACGTAGGTCCCCTGCAGTCAGAATCAGAGGAAGTCATAACTGGGAACAAAGAAATGGCAGACCAATTGAACAGGTACTTTGGTTCGGTATTCACTAAGGAGGACACAAACAATCTTCCGGATATAAAAGGGGTCAGAGGTTCTAGTAAGAAGGAGGAACTGAGGGAAATCCTTATTAGTCTGGAAATTGTGTTGGGGAAACTGATGGGATTGAAGGCCGATATATTCCCAGGCCTGATGGTCTGCATCCCAGAGCACTTAAGGAGGTGGCCTTGGAAAAAGCGGATGCATTGATAGTCATTTTCCAACACCCCATAGATTCTGGATCAGTTCCTATCGAGTGGAGGATAGCCAATGTAACCCCACTTTTTAAAAAAGGAGGGAGAGAAAAAGCAGGGAATTATAGACCGGTCAGCCTGACATCAGTAGTGGTGAAATTGATGGAATCAATTATTAAGGATGTCATAGCAGCGCATTTGGAAAGAGGTGACATGATCGGTCCAAGTCAGCATGGATTTGTGAAAGGGAAATCATGCTTGACAAATCTTCTGGAATTTGTTGAGGATGTTTCCAGTAGAGTGGACAAGGGAGAACCAGTTGATGTGGTGTATTTGGACTTTCAGAAGGCTTTCGACAAGGTCCCACGCAAGAGATTAGTGTGCAAAGTTAATGCACATGGGATTGGGGGTAATGTGCTGACGTGGATTGAAAATTAGTTGGCAGACAGGGAGCAAAGAGTACGAGTAAATGGGTACTTTTCAGAATGGCAGGCAGTGACTAGTGTGGTACCGCAAGGGGCCTAGCTGTTTACATTGTTCATTAATGATTTAGACGAGGGGACTAAATGTAGTGTCTCCAAATTTGCAGATGACACTAAGTTGGGTGGCAGTGTGAGCTGCGAAGAGTATGTTATGAGGCTGCAGAGTGACTTGGATAGGTTAGGTGAGTGGGCAAATGCATGGCAGATGAAGTATAATGTGGATAAAGGTGAGGTTATCCACTTCGGTTGAAAAACAGAGAGACAGACTATTATCTGAATGGTGCCAGATTAGGAAAAGTGGAGGTGCAACGAGACCTCGCTGCCATGGTACATCAGTCATTGAAGGTTGGCATGCAGGTACATCAGGCGGTTAAGAAAGCAAATGGCATGTTGGCCATCATAGCGAGGGGATTTGAGTATAGGGGCAGGGAGGTGTTACTACAGTAGTACAGGGCCTTGGTGAGGCCACACCTGGAGTATTGTGTACAGTTTTGGTCTCCTAACTTGAGGAAGGATGTTCTTGCTATTGAGGGAGTGCAGCGAAGATTCACCAGACTGATTCCCAGGATGGCGGGACTGACATATCAAGAAAGACTGGATTCACTGGAGTTCAGACAAATGAGAGGGGATCTCATAGAAACGTTTAAAATTCTGGCGGGTTTAGACAGGTTAGATGCAGGAAGAATGTTCCCAATGTTGGGGCAGTCCAGAACCAGGGCTCACAGTCTTAGGATAAGGGGTAAGCCATTTAGGACCGTGATGAGGAGAAACTTCTTCACCCAGAGAGTGGTGAACCTGTGGAATTCTTTACCACAGGAAGTTGTTGAGGCCAATTCACTAAATATATTGAAAAAGGAGTTAGACGTAGCCCTTCCTACTCGGGGGATCAAGTGGTATGGCGAGAAAGCAGGAATGGGGTACTGAAGTTGCATGTTCAACCACAAACTCATTGAATGGTGGTGCAGGCTCGAAGGGCCGAATGGCCTACTCCTGCACCTATTTTCTATGTTTCTACATTCCAATAAAATCATGGCTGATCATTCACCTCAGTACCCCTTTCCTACTTTCTCTTCATACCCCTTGAGCCCTTTAGCCATAAAGGCCACAGCTAATTCCCTCTGGAATATTTCAAATGAACTGGCATCAACAACTCTCTGCGGCAGAGAATTCCACAGGTTAACAACTCTCTGAGTGAAGAAGTTTCTCCTCATCTCGGTCCTAAATGGCTTACCCCTTATTCCTGAGACTCTGACCCCGGGTTCTGGACTTCCCCAACATCGGGCTCATTCTTCCTGCCTCTAACCTGTCCAGTCCCGTCAGAATTTTATATGTTTCTTTGAGATCCCCTCTCATTCTTCCAAACTCCGGTGAATACAGGCCCAGTCAATCCAGTCTCTCCTCATATGTCAGTCCTGCCATCCAGGGAATCAGTCGAGTGAACCTTCTCTGCACTCTCTCAGTAGCAAGAACATCCTTCCTCAGATTAGGAGACCAAAACTGAACACAATATTCCAGGTGAGGCCTCACCAAGGCCCTGCACAACTGCAGTAAGTCCTTCCTGCTCCAATACTCAAATCCCCCAGCTATGAAGGCCAAAATGCCATTTGCCTTCTTCACCGCCTGCTGTACCTGCATGCCAACTTTCAATGACCGATGTACCATGACAGCCAGGTCTCGTTGCACCTCCCGATTTCCTAATCTGCCGCCATTCAGATAATAATCTGCCTTCACGTTTTTGCCACCAAAGTGGATAACATCACATTTATCCACATTATAGTGCATCTGCCATGTATTTGCCCACTCACCTAACCTTTCCAAGTCACTCTTCAGCCGCTTAGCATCCTCCTCACAGCTCACACCGTCACGCAGCTTAGAGTCACCTGCAAACTTGGAGATATAACACTCAATTTCTTCATCGAAATCATTGATGTATATTGTAAATAGCTGAGGTCCCAGCACTGAGCCCTGCAGCACCCCACTAGTCACTTCCTGTCATTCTGAGAAGGATCCATTTATCCCGACTCTCTGCTACCTGTCTGCCAACCAGTTCTCTATCCATGTCTATACATTACCCCCAATACCATGTGCTTTAATTTTGCACACTAACCTCTTGTGTGGGACCTTGTCAAACGCCTTTTGAAAGTCCAAATACATTACATCCACTGGTTTTCCCTTGTCCACTCTCCTTGTTCCATCCTCAAAAAATTCTAGATGATTTGCCAAGCATAATTTCCCTTTCCTAAATCCATGCTCACTTGGACCGATTTTGTCACTGCTTTCCAAATGCTATGCTGTTTCATCCATAATAATTGATTCCAGCATTTTCCCCACTACTGATGTCAGGCTAACCGGTCGATAATTACCCGTTTTCTCTCTTCCTTCTTTTTAAAAAAGTGGTGTTATATTAGATACCCTCCAGTCCATAGGAACTGATCCAGAGTCGATCGACTGTTAGAAAATGATCACCAATGCATCCACTATTTCGAGGGTTACTTCCTTAACTACTCTGGGATGCAGTCTATCTGGCCCTGGGATTTATCAGCCTTCAATCCCAACAATTTCCTGAACACAATTTCCTGACTAATAAAGATTTCCTTCAGTTCCTCCTTCTCGCTGGACCCTCGGTCCCTGAGTACATTAGGAAGGTGATTTGTGTCTTCCTTCGTGAAATCAGAACCAAAGTATTTGTTTAACTGGTCTGCCATTTCTTTGTTCTCCATTATAAATTCACCTGATTCTGACTGCAAGTGACCGACGTTTGTCTTCACTAATCTTTTTCGCTTCACATATCTATAGAAGCTTTCGCAGTCAGTTTTTATGTTCCCAGCATACTTCCTCTCATACTCTATTTTCCCACTCCTTATTAAACCCTTTGTCCTCCTCTCCTGAATTCTAAATTTCTTCCAGTCCTCAGGTTTGCTGCTTTTTCTGGCAAATTTATAGGCCTCTTCCTTGCATTTAACACGATCCCTAATTTCCCTTATTAGCCACGGTTGAGCCACCTTCCCCATTTTATTTTTTCTCTAGACAGGGATGTACAATTGTTGAAGTTCATCCATGTGATCTTTAAATGTTTGCCATTGCCTATCCAGCGTCAACCTTTTAAGTCTCATTTGCCAGTCTATTCTAGCCAATTCACATCTCATGCAATCGAAGTTAACGTTCCTTAAATTCAGGTCCCTGGTCTCTGAATTAAATGTTTCAATCTCCATCTTAATAAAGAATTCTACCATATTATGGTCACTCTTCTCCAAGGGGCCTCGCACAACAAGATTGCTTATTAGTCCTTTTTCATTACACATCACCGAGTCTAGGATAGCCAGCCCTCAAGTTGGTTCCTCGACATATTGGTCTAGAAAACCATCCCTAATACACTCCAGGAAATCCTCCTCCACCGTATTTCTACCAGTTTGGTTACCCCAATCTATATGTAGATTAAAGTCGCCCATGATAACTGCTGTATCTTTATTGCACGCATCTATAATTTCTTGTTTGATACTGTCCCCAAACTCACTATTAATGTTTGGTGGTCTGTGCACAACTCCCACTCGTGTTTTCTGCCCTTTGGTATTCCGCAGCTCTATCCATACAGAGTCCACACCATCCAAGCTAATGTCCTTCCTTAATATTGCGTTAATTTCCTCTTTAACCAGCATCGTTCCCCGACCTCCTTTTCCTTTCTGTCTATCCTTCTTGAATGTTGAATACCTCAGGATATTGAGTTCCCAGCCTTGGTCACCCTGGAGACATGTCTCTGGAATCCCAATTATAACATATTCGTGAATTGCTGCCTCTGAGTGAATTCATCCACCTTATTACGAATAATCCTCGCATTGAGGCACAGAGACTTCAGGCTTGTCTTTTTAATACACTTTGTCCCTTTAGAATTTTGCTGTAATGTGGCCCTTTTTGATTTTTGCCTTGTGTTTCTCTGCCCTCCACTTTTACTTTTCTTCTTTCTATCTTTTGCTTCTGCCCCCATTTTACTTCTTTCTATCTCCCTGCATAGGTTCCCATCCCCCTGCAATAATAGTTTAACCCCTCCCCAACTGCACGAGCAAACATTCCCCAAGACATTGGTTCCGGACCTGACCAGGTGCAGACCGCCCGATTTGTACTTGTCCTATCTCCCCCAGAACCGGTTCCAATGTCCCAGGAATTTGAATCCCACCCTCCTGCACTACTCATCAAACCATATATTCATCTGAGCTATCCTGCATTTCCTATTCTGACTAGCTCGTGGCACTGGTAGCAATTCTGAGATTACTACCTTTTAATTTAATTCCTAGCTCCCTAAACTCAGCTTGTAGGACCTCATCCCATTTTTCCCTCTCTAATTGGTGCCTATATACACCACGGCAGCTGGCTATTCACCCACCCCCTCCAGAGTGCGCTGCAGCCACTCCGAGACATTCTTGACCTTTGCACCAGGGTGGCAACATACCATTCTGGAGTCTCGATTGCAGCCGCAGAAACATCTATCTATTTCCCTTACAATAGAATCCCCTATAACTATAGCTCTCCCACTCTTTTTCCTGCCCTCCTGTGCAGCAGAGCCACCCATGGTGCCATGGACTTGGCTGCTGCTGCCTTCCCCTGGTAAGTCATCTCCCCCAACAGTACCCAAGGTGGTGTATCTGTTTGCAGGGAGATGACCGGAGGGGACTCCTGCACTGTCTTCCTTCCACTGCTCTTCCTGATGTTTACCCATTCCCTCTCTGCCTGAGTAACCTTTACCTACGGTGTGTTCAATTCACGACATCCTCAGCATTGCGGATGAATCCGTGCGCAGCTCTAGTGCCGCAATGAGGCCTGTCAGGAGCTGCAGATGGATACACTTGCTGCACATGTAGTCAGCAGGGACACTGGAAGCGTCCCTGACTTCCCACACAGCACAGGAGGAGCATGACATGTGTCTGAGCTCTCCTGCTATGACATAACCATTAGATTTACTTAATTTGGCAACAATTCCAAAGTTTCTTTGCTGCTAAGAACAAGAAGAAATCAAAGAAACAGAAAACTACTCACCACTCAACCAGCCAATCACTTACCCTCTTGGCTGTGACGTCACCCTTTGATTACTTTTGACTTCTTTCTTACTTTTGACCCTGCACCAGCTGTAGCTCGCTGCTCGCTGCTCCTCCAGCCGCTGCTCCTCCGACTGCCGCTGATCCCCGGACTCCCGCTGGGCCTTTATAGGCCGCTGCTCAGATCTCCTCCGGTCACTGCTCCTCCCACTTTTGGAAAAAAATAATTCAGTCAGGCAGAGTCTGCATAGATTTATGAAAGGGAAGTCATGTTTGACAAATTTGCTGGAATTCTTTGAGGGTGTAATGGACAGGGTGGATAAAGGGGAACCAGTGGATGTGGTGTACTTGGACTTCCAGAAGGCATTTTGACAAGGTACCACATAAAAGATTACTGCACAAGATAAAAGTTCATGGGGTTGGGGGTAATATATTAGCATGGAGAGAGGATTGGCTAACGAACAGAAAACAGAGAGTCGGAATAAATGGTTCATTCTCTGGTTGGCAATCAGTAACTAGTGGGGTGCTGCAGGGATCAGTGCTGGGACCCCAACTATTTACAATCTATATTAACGGCTTGGATGAAGGGACTGAGTGTAATATGGCCAAGTTTGCTGATAATACAAAGATGGGAGGAAAAGCAATGTGTGAGGAGGACACAAAAAATCTGCAAAAAGACATAGCCAGGTTAAGTGAGTGGGGAAAAATTTGGCAGATGGTGTATAATGTTGGAAAGTGCAAGGTTATGCATTTTGGCAGAAAAAAATCAAAGAACAAGTTATTAGTTAAAAGGAGAAAAATTGCACAGTGCTGCAGTACAGCGGGACCTGGGAGTACTTGTGCATGAAACACAAAAGGTTAGTATGCAGGTACAGCAAGTGATTAGGAAGGCCAATGGAATCTTGGCCTTTATTGCAAAGGGGATGGAGTATAAAACAAAGAAGTCTTGCTGCAGTTATACAGGGTATTGGTGAGGCCAGACCTGGAACACTGCATGCAGTTTTGGTTTCCATATTTAAGAAAGGATATAGATGCTTTGGAGGCAGTTCAGAGAAGGTTCACTAGGTTGATTCCGGAGATGAGGGGGCTAACTTATGAGAAAATGTTGAGTAGGTTGTGCCTCTACTCATTGGAATTCAGAAGATTGAGAGGTGATCTTATGGAAACGTGTAAGATTATGAGGGGGCTTGACAAGGTGGATGCAGAGAGGATGTTTCTGCAAACTAACCTTTTATGTTTCATGTACAAGGATCCCCAGGTCCCTCTGCACCGCAGCATTTCTTAATCTTTCCCCATTTAAATAATTATTTGCTTTTTTATGATTGCTACCACAGTGGATAACCTCATATATTAGGTACTATGGGCCGAGTGCCCTGTTTTTTTGCTGATTCGATGGTTGTATAAAAAGTTATTAAAATTGACAGTTGCTCGGCAAACATATTTGTATTTCCTTCAGTGTACTCCTTACTCTTCAAGGGCTAGATTTTCCCCAAGCAGTTTTGTCGGCGCACTGACCTCAAGCGCACCGACTTTGCGCGCTGGAAACGGCTCGGGGAAAAACTCGCCCCATCCTGGCCGCTGTGCACAGTCCCCGGAGTCCTGGCGTGGCGTCGATGGTGAAGTGGGGGGCGGAGCCAAATGCCTGCGTCGAAAACACTGCTGGCACCTTCGCGCATGGGCAGTAGGGAGAGAAAACTTGGCAATCTGCCATTTTTAAACAGTGTCAAACCCGATGAAAAGCACAGCAGCTTCTCAGCTTCTCCGGTCGCTCGGCGGGCTCTCCCCGCGTCCCTCCCCGATAAAACGCACAGCTCCAGCATCTGCAACTTCTCCGGTCCACAAGCTCACACTTCTCCGGTGTGTCTTCCCTCCCCTATCCCAGGGATATGGGGACCGAGTGCAATGGAGCCAAGTTTGCTGATGGTACAAAGATGGGTGGGAAAGTAAATTGTGATACAGCAAAGTAAATCTCAATTCCGGAAGAACAATATGGAAAAGTACAGTGACCCCGACGTGATATAAACATGCAGCCTTCTGATCTGGAGTCAGACACACTACCATTGCACCACGAGGTCGACAGCGCAGAGTGCCCATGTTTGTATACATGAAGGTTCCTGAAACACAGTTTCATTTACCCTGCATTGGTGCAATGAAAGGGCTATAAAATCCCCGGCCACTCCCACCGTGGATCAGACAGCATCAGAAGCAGTGCCCACCTGTCACTCACCCTCTCACGCCCGCTTTCTTCACCTGCTGCCCGCGGATTGCAGCAAAGCCAGTTCATCATCATCATAGGCAGTCCCTCGAAGCGAGGATGACTTGCTTCCACGCCAAAAAAGGATGAATTCACAGGTGTGTCAATGATGGACCTAATATTCTAGGTCCCGAACTGCATGTTGAAGGGTGGAAGATACCTGTGCGTGGATTTTTTTTAACGTGTGGTGGCCGTTGCACCCCAGCCATCACACGGGCTTGACAGAGCGAGGTCTTGGTCCAGTGGCAAGTGTTATCCAAGACGACTGGAGACCAGCTCTGCTGCACGGACCCAGTGCCCACATATATCGCAGTGTGGGCTGGCCGGTGCTGCCCCTGGACCCCTGGCCCTGAACTCACGCCGCCCCTGGGCCCCGATCACATCCCTCCACAGTCTCTCGCTGCTCCTGCTGTACCTGCCCACGCTCCAATCACCGACCTGGACTTTGATGACGTCACTCTTCGCTGCCGTCGCCCTCCTGCATCAGCTCGCGCTGTACCTTGCCGTGGTACACCACCAGGCTGCTCCCAGGCCGCCGCTCACCGCTCCTGTTATGGCCCCGACCTGCCGCTGGTGTTCTCACGCAGGTCGGGGCCTCCACGCTGCTCCCAGCAAATCCAGTTACACCCCGTGTAACCACACAATTCTCAGCTGTGATTGTAAGCTGACTATATTTAAAGCTATCGCAGAGGCTGAAAGCAGTGTTCCCTGGTAGTATAGTGGTTAGGTTCTAGTGCTCTCACTGCCGTGGTCTGGGTTTGATTCCCGGTCAGAGAAAGCATTTTTACAGAGCAAGCTGACAAATATAATTCAAGTCTGTGAAATACTGAATAATTGTTTCAATCATCATTAATCCATCCATCAGTGTTGCACACTGAAGGAAATACAAATATGTTTGCCGAGTGACTGTCGAATTTTAATAACTTTTTATACAACCGTAGAATCAGCAGAAAATCAGGATATTCGGACCACAGCACCTAATATTCCGCCCATGTGCAAGAGTAAGGAAATCTTGCTCCAATTGTACAGGGCCCTGGTGAGACCACACCTGGAGTACTGCGCACAGTTTTGGTCTCCTTTTCTGAGGAAGGATACACTTGCCTTGGAGATGGTACAACGGAGGTTCACCAGATCGATTCTTGGGATGAGAGGACTGTCCTATGGTGAGAGATTGTGTAGAATATGCCGATGCTCTCCGCAGTTGAGAAGAATGAGAGGTGATCTCATTGAAACAGACAATATTCTGAAGGGGATTGACAGATTAAATGTTGAGAAGTCCGGCTAGCTCAGTCGGTAGAGCATGAGACTCTTAATCTCAGGGTCGTGGGTTCGAGCCCCACTTTGGGCTATTACTTTTCATTAAACTTTTATGTTGCTTTCGCGGGTCAATATCATTAATGAACCCATGATCTTCTTTTGCACAATGATAAAAATGCGAACTGAGGGAGAGTTGATAATTTAATCAAATAATGAAAGCAGTGCCTCAGACCGCTCGGCCGTCCTTACTGTTAGATGTTCCAGATACAAGTTATTACACTGGAAAGTTTCAGACCGGGCGCTTGTTCAGGGCTGCTGGAAGGCCCAGTGACCGGGATAACCTCTCCCCCGAGGTTTTCCTGAGCCTGTGCTCGGTGTACGGGGAGCTTTGGTCCGGGTCCGAGGTAGCTTGTATCCCAGGGACAGTCAAAACTTCAAAAAGTGAAATTTAATAACTCATGAAACTTTAATCCTTGATGAAGTTTTATCCCCGATCTGATTTTACACAATCTGTATTGGAGGAGACTGGTTTTAAATGTGCATTGCTCATTCAACAATGTATCCAAAACAGCTTTTATTGCAGACAAGTTTTTGTTTGAGAAATAATGTTTCTGCGCAGGCTTGAACCGGGAACTTTTCACGTGTGAAGGAAATGTGATAACCTCCACACGACTGAAACTGCTGCTTAGCTCAGTGCCCAGAGAGAAGTGTTCAGCAACAAGCTGAAATGCTCAATCCCTCTCTCTGCAAAAAGTTCATTTCACAAACATTTCTCTGACCAGAACGGCACCAAACAACAATGTCCTCCTTTCAAAGTCATTAAACTCCCCAATTTCCACGTCTGCAATTTTAAGGACAAGGACTGAAAGCTCTTTGCGATCAGAAAATTGCAGGAAACCCTTTGCGGTTAATGACAGGGGCTTTTGATGGTTGATTTCTGTTCACATCTTGTGTTATGTATTTAACCCTTGACAACCTGTGCACACCATCATCAGAGGGCCGACCTGTCGGAGTCCCAAGGGATCCCAGTATCCCTTGGGAGCACGGTAAGTAAGCAGGCCACCCATGAGGTACCTGTACTCTGGAGTCTTATAAAGGAGCTAAGGTCACACTTACTCAGTGTTCACAATACTAAGTTTCATCCTTTATTATGAGCGTATCAATTGGCGACGAGACAATGAACAACCACGCAAAAATGCAAGGAACAGTTGGTCTCCTGGAGAAGTTCTCAGAAGTGGACGATTGCGAAGCCTTTGTGGAGATACTCGACCAATACTTCGTGGCCAACGAGCTGGAAGGGGACGAGAACGCTGCCAAATGAAGGGCGATCCTCCTTACTGTCTGTGGGGCAGCAACCTATGGCCTCATGAAGAATGTTCTAGCTCTGGTGACACCAACAACTAAATCCTATGAAGAATTGTGTACGCTGGTCTGCGAGCATCTAAATCCTAAAGAAAGCGATCTGATGGCGAGGTATCGGTTCCACACGTGCCAACGGTCGGAGGGCCAGGAAGTGGCGCGCTATGTCGCCGAATTCAGGTGCCTCGCAGGACATTGCGAATTTGAGGGATTCCGAGAACAAATGCTGAGAGACATTTTCATGCTAGGCATTGGCCATGCGATAATTCTTCACAAACTGTTGACTCTCAGAATCTGAGCAAAGCCATAACGATAGGTCAGACAATTTCCACCAGTTCCTTTAAACACAATAACGTAATTTATTTCTCGTGGACTGGATGGAGGACCATGGTCCATGTAAAAAATTGTTATCGTTTTCCATGAACTAAATGTTCATAAAAGTATTGGAGTGGGAACTCACTGGATAACAGCACAGCTGGCAATGTTTGCGGAATATATTCGTGCAGCCAAAACGCACAATGACAACCTGGAACTGTGCGGCACTGAATCCTCGGGGAAAACAGTTAAAGGCTTCATTTCTGGGTGGGCTCAAACCACCAACCGTTCGGTTAACAGCTGAATGCGCTAACCCATTGCGCCACAGAGACTAACTTAAATGTACACTGCAAGACATCCCAAACCAGGGTGTAAGTCAGTTAAAGCTTCAGATTGCTCCGACCGGGATGGAACTTCTCCACTCTCAGTTGTACTTTTCCCAAATAAAGGGAGGGACATTCATTGTGGATGCATGGAAGCAGTCTGGTCCCGCACACTGCAGACACTTCCATGTCACCGCCAACCAGCTCTCCCACAACCGGTGTGACCTACCTTCCAGCCTTCCATTGCCTTGTCTGTGACAAAGTATACTGATTGTCCCAAAGCCAGTCGTCGGTTTTAATTACATTTCAGCTCCTGACTGCAGATATTCCTGTGATTAAACCTGAACAAAAGGATTACAGGGACAGTTGGATTAATCATTTCTTTGCTTGGTGAAATTTCAAAGATTGAAAGTGACGTACATCAACCCCAAACCTCGTCACCGACTCGCTAACTGCCACACGCTGCTCCCGTGAGATGGAAGCCCAGTTGCTGTTTCAAGCTTGAATACAGGTACAAGCATAACTCATTCAAAGAAAATCCAAGTCCCTGATTATTTGCACCGAACTCCTTCGCAAAGAGTTGAGGTTCGTTTGGGATGATTTGGGCACACCTTTCCCCACACTACAACACTTCAAACATAACTCAACGACTGTAAAGCGCTTTAAGGCATCATGAGTTCCTGAAAGGTGTTGCAGAAATGCAAGTCCTTCTTTGCAAAAGTTCGATGTAATTTCAAAATTGGCGGCAGAATAGTGGGCTCGGCCGGGATCTCTCGCAAATTTCAATTAACAACCCCGAAGCGAGAATCATACCCCTTGACCAACAAGCTAACTTTTTGACAAACTTGGAGATAAAGTGTAACTTTTATAAAAGCATTTTTTGTGTGTAGCTATTCTTGGCAGAAGGAGCACATGAGATCGATTCAGTGACTTTGCTTTTTCGACTGTCTTCTGAAGTGCCGCACAGTCCCACTCCGACAGTCAATGAGCTGTTGGGACGTTAGTGTATCCAGGCTGTGGGTGGCCACTTCGAGCGCAGCAGAGGGGTTTCTGCATTAGTTCTGGGTGGGGACAGTATTTCCCCTTCTCTCTTCCTCTTGTCTGTATCGTTGAGCTTTGGTTTCTTTATTTATTCCCCTGTCTCAGTTTCGAGCGTTTAAAAGGGAACAAAAGATGAAATGGGTGTCACTGTGGAACAATTTCTCTCGCTCAAAGTTAGATGCACGACCGTCGCGCCATGAGGTCTCGGCAGCTAGCCGTTGATATTCAGGTCCATAAATAAATATATATTTTTATATTTATACAAATTATCGAAGCTGTTCTCTGGTCGAGTGGTTCAGATCCCGAGCATTAACCCTGTCCATTCTCAATCAGTTCATCGCAGAAAAATAATTAAGGTGTGTGAGAGGATTAATGATTGCTGTAATCGCCGTTAATAACCCCACTACTATCTGTTACAGAACGAGCTTACACACTCTCCCGCTTCTCCTGCCCTTTGCCGGACAGGTGTTCGGGGTTTAATTTTACAAACTGGGCGAGTTCGCTGATCGCGGGGAGACGGTAGGAGCCTCTGTGGCCTCACTGTGAGGATGTGGAAGTGAACACGGTGGCTGGGTGATCCGTGACATTTCTGTAAAGGGCAGTGGAGGAGAAGGATTGAGAACTTTCAGTGTGGGGCAGAAGTTGTTTAAGGTGAGCCAGCACATTCCCGATCAGCACAGAGGGAGCTCACTGGTCAGCTCCCCTCTGTTGGGGCTGCTGTGCCAGAGGTTTCTGCAGTGCAGGAGTTGTCACATTTACTTTATACGTGTAAGGTCCCTGGTTCGATCCCAAGTGGGGGCATTATGTTTAAACTTGCTGTGGATGAACAATCAGAGCTGACTTTCGTCTCCGAGCAAATACTGCCTGAACTGCTGAGATTTCCAGCAGTTGCTGTATTTATTGATTAAAGTATCGACTGTCCCTCAGTTTGCATTTCTTTCATTGTGCAAAAGAAGGTGACGGGTTAATTAATGATGCTATCTTGTGAAAGTAACACAAAAGTTTAACAAATAAACATATGGTGACTGGCAGGTGAGCGCTGCTTCTGACACCCTGTGGGAATGGGCGGGGATTTTAAAGCCCCTTTTATTGCAGAACCTTCATATTGACGAACATCTCAGACTCAGTGTTTCGGCCTCGTGGTGCAGCAGTGGTGTGTCTGCCTCTTGATCAGAAAGTTGCGTGTTTTAATCATGTTGAGGTCCCTGTCCTTTTGGGTAATTACAGAATTAAATTTTCTTTGCTGTTTCGCAATAACCAGACCCTTGCTCCAAGGTCTGTCTCACTGTTTCCCCGGTGTCAGGCAGAGATACGGCTGCTGTCCTCATTTACTTCATGTGACAGGACACAAAAGTTCAAAATCAAACTGCAGGTGGCCACACATAATATTGAGCAGTCAGGATGGCCGAGCGGTCCAAGTTGCTGCATTCAGGTTGCAGTCTGCTTTGAAAGCGTGGGTTCCGTAGTGTAGTGGTCATCACATTCGCTTAACACGCAAAAGGTTCCTGTTTCAAAACCAGCTGATAACGTGCTCAATTAAATATGAGAAGCATTGAATAATGTGCATTTCTGCTTCAGTATTAACAAAGCACAATGTCTCCCAGCCCTGCTATATTTGTTGAATACTCTGTACAGTTCGGTACACATTCAAACTCTACAGTTTCCAGCCCTGACGGTGCAGAAAGCCCCTCTCAATGCTGCACATTCCAGCTGCTTTCAGTTGAGTTGTGAGAGATTATTGACGGATCCTGCAGCTGTGAAAAGGAATGATGTGTGAGAGGGGTCATCAAACGAGGCCATGTGGCTTGAATTAAAGAAAAAAAAGGGGCGATCACACTACTGGGAGTGCACTATAGACCCCCGGGCAGTTAGAGGGAGATAGAAGAACAAATATATGTGCAGATTGTTGAGAAGTGCAAAACCTATAGAGCTGAAAGAGTGGAGGTTTTAACTACCCGAATATTAAATGGGAAAATGATAGTGTGAATGGCACAGATGGTGGAGAATTCCTAAAATGCATTCAGGAGAACTTCTTTATCCAGTATGCAACAAGCCCATCAAGGGAGGGGCGGTTCTGGACTGAATCTTGTGATCGAAGAGGGGCAGGTAGAAGGGGTATCAGTGAGAGAGCATTTTGGTGCGAGTGATCATACTCAGTAAGGTTTAGGGTTGTTATAGAAAAGGACAAAGGGGACCAGGAATAAAAGTTCTCAATTGTGGTAAAGCCAATTTTGCAGAGCTGAGATGGAATTTGGCCAAAGTGGACTGAGAACGGCTACTTGCTGGTAAATCAGTGTCAGAGCAGTGGGAGGCATTCAAGGAGGAGATCCTGAGGGGACAGAACAAGTATGTTCCCTTAAAACACAGGTGGGACGAACAAATCTAGAGCTCCCGGGATATCAGGGGACATACAGGGAAAGTTAACGAAAAAAAGGGAAGCTTATGACAGATACCGATAACTCAATACTGCAGAAACTCTAGAGGTGCAGATTTGCAATTAAAAAAATATATCAGGAAAGCAAAGAGAGAGCATGAGAGAATGTTGGCAATTAAATCTGGGAAAACCCAAAGATGTTTTCCAAATACATTAAGAGCACGATGATAACAAGATAAAGAGTGGGGCCTATTAGAGTCCATAAAGGGAATCTGTACGCGGAGGTGGAAGACGTTGGTAGGATTCTTTATGAATACTTTGCATCTGATTTCACAACAGAGAGGGGCAATGTGGACTTTGCAATGAGGGTGGAGAAGTGTGAAATTTTAGATGAAATAAACATAGTGAGAGAGGAAGTATTGGTGGTTTAGCAGCTTTGAAAGTGGATAAATCCCCAGGCCCGGATGAAATGTATCTCAGGCTGATAAGAGCAGCAAAAGCGGAAATAGCAGAGGCTCTGACCACCATTGTCCAATCCTCACTGGCTACAGGTGCGGGGCCAGAGGATTGGAGCACTGCTAACGTTGTACCTTTGTTTAAAAAGGGAGAAAGGGATTGAGTAAATACAGGCTGGCCAGCCGAACCTTTTACAATTATTTGTAAAAATCCTGAGGGACAGGATAAATCTTCATTTGGAAAGACATGGATTAATCAAGGATAGTCAACATGAATTTGTCAAGCAAAGGTCGTGTCTGACTAAGTTGATTGCATTTTTTGAGGAGGTAACCAGGAGGGTTGATGAGGGCAGTGGTACGATGTAATGCATATGCACTTTAGCAAAGCTTTTGATAAGGTCGCACTTGGCAGACTGGTTACGAATGTAAGAGCCCATGGGATTCAAGGGCAAAGTGGCAAGTTGGGTCCAAAATTTGTTCAGAAGCAGGAATCAAAGCGTAATGGTTGATGGGTGATTTTGTGATCCAGTGGGGTTCCGCAGGGCTCAGTGCTGGGTCCCTTGCTTTTTGTGGTATACATCAATGACTTGGACTGAAATGTTGAAGGTATGAGTAAGAAGTTTGCAGATGACACTAAAATAGGCTGAGTGGTAGATAATGAAGAAGGAAGTGGCGGACTACAGGAAGATATCAATGGATGACTCAAGGCGCTTTGCAGCCAATGAAGTACTTTTTGAAGTGCGGTCACTCTTGTAATGTGGGAGACACAGCCGCCAATTTGCACACGGCAGGCTCCTATAGGCAGCAGTGTGATGATGACCAGATCATTTGTCTCTGTGATGTTGATTGAGGGATACATATTGACCAGGACACGAATCCTGGCCACATTGATCCTCCCACCACTTCACACTGTTCTCCGAGGGACCAGCGCGATGATACTAAAACAACAAGCGAAGTTGGTAAGCTATCCATGCAGTCCATCGGAATCCAGCCACAGCACCTTATACCACGGGTAACATCTCTCCATGTATTCTGGAATCTGGATCAACAAACCATAATCCCATTTTATAAGGGATTCCGGGAGGTGCTTCAAGCTTTATTACATATATGTTAACATTTATAAGGTATTTAAACAAATACCGACATTTTTGAAATGGGCGTCTGGGTGACGTCATCAAAACCCTGGTCGTCATTTTGGAGCGTGAGCAGGAACATCGGCAGGGCCCAGGTAGAGAGGAGTGGGAAGGTCGGGGCGGATGAGCGGCGAGTGTTTGTGGCGAGATGCGGTGAATGTTTATGGTGGAGGAGCGGTGACAGATCGTGGAGCAGGTGTGACAGATGGGGGTACGGGGCCCAGAAGAGCCGAGGGCCCAGGGGCAGCATGGGCCCAGACCACATTGCGATATGTGTGGGCACTGGGTCCATGCAGCAGAGCTGGTCTTCTGTCGTCTTGGTTAACCCTTGCCACTGGACCAAGACCTCGCTCTGTCAAGCCCGTGTGGTGGCTGGTGTGCAACGGTCACCCCACGTTAAAAAAATCCACACAAAGGCATCTTCAACCCCCTCAATTGGAGTTCAGGACTGGAACATCGGGTCCTTCATCGAAACACCTGTGAACTCATGGAAGCAAATCGTCCTCGATCGAGGGACCGCCTATGATGATGATGATCAATGTATTGGTCAGGTGGGCAGAACGGTGGTAAATGGAATTCAATCCGGATAAGTGTGAGGTAATGCATTTGGGGAGGTTTAACAAGGCATGGGAATACACATTAAATGGTACGACACTGAAAAGTGTAGAGGAATAAAGGGACCTTGGAGTGCAGGTCTGCAGATCCCTGAAGGTAGCAGGCCAGGTAGTTAATGTGGTTAAGAAGGCATATGGAATACTTGCCTATATTAGTCAAGGCATGGAATACAAGTCAAGGAGGTTATGCTTGAACTGTACAAAACACTGGCTACACCACAGCTGGAGTACTGCGTGCAGTTCTGGTCACCACATTACAGGAAAGATGTGATTTCACTGGAAAGGGTGCAGAGGAGATTTACTAGAATGTTGCCTGGTCTGGAGAATTTTGGCTATGAGGACAGTTTGGAGATGCTGAATCTGTTTTCTTTGCAACAGAGGCTTCTGAGCGGAGACCTGATTGAGGTGTATAAAATTGAGGGGTCGAGATAGAATGGATCGGAAGGTCCTGTTTCCCTTGGCAGATGGGTCAACAACCAAGGGGCGTAGAATTAAAGTAATTGGGGGAGGTGTAGAGGAGATATGAGGGGACATTTCATCACCCAGAGGGTGGTGGTGGTCTGGAACTCAATGCCTGAAAGGGTGGTAGAGGGAAGGACCCTCACCACATTTAAAAGATACGTGGATGTGCACTTAAAGTGCCGCAACCTACAGAGCTCTGGACGGAGAGCTGGAAAGTGGGATCAGGCTGGATAGCTCTTGGTCAGCCGGCGGGGACACGATGGGCCGGAATGGCCTCACTCTATGCTGATTCTTTCTGATTCTATGATTCTATTAATATAGATATATATATATATACCATTATCGTCATTTTCCCTTGGTGGTCGGGTGGTTAAGATCTCGAGCCCTAACCCTCTTTCTATTCTCAATCAGTTTATCACATGAAAATAATTGAGGTCTGTGAGAGAATGAATAATTGCATACCTCGGGAGCCTATTATCAGCGAGGGCAGGCATCGACGACGAGGTTCAACACTGCCTCCAGTGCGCCAGTGCAGCCTTCGGCCGCCTGAGGAAGAGAGTGTTCGAAGATCAGGCCCTCAAATCTGCCACTAAGCTCATGGTCTACAGGGCTGCAGTGATACCCGTCCTCCTGTATGGCTCAGAGACATGGACCTTATACAGTGGACACCTCAAGTCGCTGGAGAAATACCACCAATGATATTTCTGCAAAATCTTGCAAATTTCCTCGGAGGACAGATGCACCAACGTTAGCGTCCTCGATCAGGCTAACATCCCCAGCATCGAAGCACTGACCACACTCGACCAGCTCCGTTGGACGGGCCACATTGTTCGCATGCCTGACACAAGACTCCAAAAGCAAGCGCTCCACTCGGAACTCCTGCACGGCAAGCGAGCCCCAGGTGAGCAGAGGAACCATTTCAAGGACCCTCAAAGCCACTTCATAAAATGCAACATCCCCAACAACAGCTGGGAGTCCCTGGATAAAGACCACCCTAAGTGAAGGAAGAGCATCTGGAGGGTGCTGAGCACCTCGAGTCTCATCGCCGAGAGCATGCAGAACACATGCACAGACAGCGGAAGGAGCGTGTGGCAAACCAGTCCCACCCACCCTTTCCTTCAACCACGGTCTGTCGAACCTGTGACAGAGACTGTAATTCCTGTATTGGACGGTTCAGTCACCTGAGAACTCACTTTTCGAGTGGAAGCAAGTCTTCCTCGATTTCGAGGGACTGCCTATGATGATGATGAATTGCTGTAATCACCGTTAATATCCCCGTTACTTTCTGTTACACACTCAGTTTACAGACTCTCTGGCTTCTCCTGTCCTTTGCGGGACACTTGTTCCGGTTGTAACTTTACAAACTGGGTGAGTTCGCTGATCGCGGGGAGAGGGCAGGAGTCTCTGTGGCCCACTGTGAGGATGTGGAAGTGAACATGGTGGGTGGTAATTACGTGACATTTCTGTAAAGGGCAGCGGAGGAGAAGGATTGAGAGCTTTCAGTGAGGGACAGAAGTTGTTTAAGGTGAGCCAACACATTCCTGATCCTCCTCTCTTCTTCTGAGGCAGTCCCCCGGAGTCGAGGATGACTTGCTTCCACATCAGCATCGGTCCCAATCAGCACCGAGGGAGCTCACTGTTCAGCTCCCCTCTGTTGTGTTTCTTGTAACAGAGGTTTCTGTAGTGTAGCGGTTATCATGTTTACTTTACATGTGAAAAGTTCCTGGTTCTATCCCGGGTGGGAACATTATGTTTAAACTTGCTGTGGATGAACAATCGGAGGTGAGTTTAGTCTCCTGGCAAAAAAGCAGATGCTGCCTGTGCGGTACCAGAACTGAACACAGTCCCCCAAGTGAGGGCGAACCAGGGCTTTGTATAGCTGCACATAACATCTGTCCCCTTGTATTCCAGTTATACGAACATAAGAAATAGCAGCAGGAGTTGGCCACACCGTCCCTTGACCCTGCTCCACCATTTCACAAGATCATGGCTGATCTGATCATTGACTCAGCTCCACTTCCCCGCCCGCTCCCCATAACCCCTTATCCCCTCATCGTTTAAGAAATTATCGATTTCTGTCTTAAATATATTCAATGTCCCAGCTTCCACAGCTCTCTGAGGCAGCGAATTCCACAGATTTACAACCCTCTGAGGGAAGAAATTTCTCCCCATCTCAGTTTTAAATGAGCGGCTCCTTATTCTAAGATCGAGTTCTAGTCTCCCCCACCAGTGGAAACATCCTCTCTGCATCTACCTTGTCGAGCCCCCTCATAATCTTATACATTTGGATAAGATCACCACCCATTCTTCTGAATTCCAATGAGTAGAGGCCAAATCTAAACAACCTTTCCTCATAAGTCAACCCCCTCAACTCTGGAATCGACCAGTGAGCCTTCTCTGAACTGCCTCCAGAGCAAGTATATCCTTTCGTAAATATGGAAAACAAAACTGCATGCAGTATTCCAGGTGTTGCCTCACCAATACCCTGTATAACTGTAGCAAGATTTCCCTGCTTTTATACTCCATCCCCTTTGCAATAAAGGCCAAGATTCCATTGGCCTTCCTGATCACTTGCTGGTGATCGAGTTCGCGAGATATGAAGGCCAGCTTAACATTAGTTTTATTTGATTATTTTCTGTACCTGCCCATGACATTTACATAAAACCATGTTGACTCTGTCAAATCATGTTATAATTTTCAAAGTGCCCTGACACCACTTCCTGAACAATGGATGACAGCATTTTCCCGATGACTGATGTCAGACTAACTGTCCTGTAATTCCCGGTTTTCTCTCTCCCTCCTTTCTTGAATAGCGATGTTACATTTTCTACCTTCCGATCCGCTGGGACTGTTGTAGAATCTGAACATCGTGGTGCAACGGTTACGGGTCTAACTCCCGATCAGGAGGCTGCGTGTTCAAATCAGTTAATTTAGCTGTTGTTCTTCCGGAATTGATATTGTGTTTGCTGTTTCACAATAACCAGACCCTTGCTCTAAAACCTGTCTCACTGTTTCCCCAGGGGCACGTTCATGTTACAATGAACATTCTGAATCAGATGCCTGAAGTACAGTGTGTAAAATGGGATATGGTTTAACAGTTAACATGCAAAGCACAGAAACAATTATTCAATTATCGACTCTCCCTCAGTGAGCATTACTTTCACTGTGCAAAAGAAGCTGATCGGTTAATTCATGAAATTGGCCCGAGAAAGCGACAGAAAATTTAACAATAATGATTCACCCAACATGGGGCTCAAACCCACAATCCTGAGAATAAGAGTCTCATGCTGTATCTACTGAGCGAGCCAGGATTATGTAAATCCCATGTCCCTGTCGGTGATTGCAGCCAGGCGTCTGTTGGTTCCGTCCCATTTCCCTGTGTTTCCCGATCCTGTCTGTCTCTCTGGCTCTGTTCAATCTGTGTGTGGCCACCTCCAGTTTGATTTTGAACAAATACCCGTGTGTGTGTGTTCAGTAAAAACATAAAATGCTGGAAACACTCAGCAGGTCGGGCAGTATCTGTGGAGGTGGGGAAGTGGGAATAATCGATGGGTTTGTTTGTGGCTTTGATCTGTTGCTGGGAAGTGAGGCAACGCTGCAGGATGCTTTTTTTCGAGGTGTAAGAAGAGGTTTCCGTCGTGTAACGGTTATCACCTTCGCTGCACATGTGAAATATCCTCGGTTTGAGCACGGACAGAAACATTATTTTGGAGAATATTGTTCTGTGGAATACATTTTAAAAAGTCGCCCCAGGTTCCTTGTATCATGAGCGATGGGCATTTTAACTCACTCTCCTAAAATACAGTGTGTGTAAAATCAGATAGGGGATAAAACTTCATCAATGATTAAACTTCCTTAACGCAGTAAAGTTCAGTTGTTGAAGTTTCCATCGATGCATTGCATAAACATAACTGAGTTGTGTGAGAGGATTAATAATGGGCTTTAATCGTTAATGAGCCCATTACTTTATGTTATCGACCCAGGTTACACACTCGCCTGCTTCTGAAAGAGTTCAGATGCGTGTGGGGTGATTGGGGCCCATCTATCCCCACATTACAAGGCTCCATCGGTACTTCATTGACTTTAAATCACTTGGGGACATCCTGAGTTGTTGAAAGGCCACGTAAAAATGCAAGTCATTCTTTGCAAAAGTTCTAACCGCAAGTTCAAACTTCGCCGGCAAATGGAGGCTCACCCAGAATTTGTTCTGACACCACGACAAAGTCCTTAAAAGTGGGATTCAGCAGTTCAGCTGCTCGCTTTACATTTCCGGCTGACCTGGTGCTGCAAGTGGAGATGTGTCCGCAGTGTAGCGTTTAACACATTCGCCTCACACGCGGGAAAGCTCACCGGGTGGAAATATTTTGTTGGAACTTTCTCCTCAAGCATGTTCAGGGGAGAGATTGTTCTCCAGTGAAAGGACATAAGATCATAAGAACGTAAGAATTAGGAACAGGAGTCGGCCATTCGGTCCATTTTAAAGTTTTCAAAATGATTCCACGCGGGGACCTTTGGTGTGTTTGGGGAACATGATAACCGCTACACTACAGACACACAGTGGTAGATGTTGTCTAAGGTACATAACCAGAGCTCCAACCAACACAGCTGGCCGATACTTCAGGAGCTGGTTTTACGAGAATAGAATGACGGTGCTATATTTAGGAAAGCTGTGAGAGTGGCAGGAATTGATCTCGTGTTTCCCAGACTTTACATACAGGAACATAGGAACAGGAGGAGGCCATTTGGCAGCGAGTGGTTCGGATCCGGAATGCGCTGCCTGAAAGGGTGACAGAGGCCGAATTAATCTTATCTTTCAAAATGGATTTGGATAAGTATCTGAAGGAAAAATATCTCAGGGGTACGGGTAAAGGCCGGAGGAGTGGGACTAGCTGAGAGTCGGCACGGGCTCGACAGGCCGAACGGCCTACTTCCGTGCTGTAACCGTTCCATGATTCTATATTATGTTTAAACTTGCTGTGGATGAACAATCGGAGGCGAGCTTAGTCTCCTGGTAAAAACGCTGATGCTGTCTGGCCAGCTGAGATTTCCAGCAATTCTGTTTTTATTTTTTATTTATGGATTGAGTCGGTACATCTAGAGCTTTCTGATTCAGAAGATTCGGGGGGCACGGAAATTTTGGAGTTTAACGACTTTGAAAGGAACATTTTTGACTTGTGCAGCTTCGGTCAGAGAAATATTTGTGTTATGATTTTTTCACAGAAAGGGATTCAGAATTACACCTTCTGGTTTAACACTTCTCTCTGGGCAGGCAGTTCAGCAATGGTTTCCATTGTGTAGCAGTTATCATGTTAGTCTTTCACACACAAAAGTTCCCCAGTTCAATCCCAGGCAGAAATATCATTTTAGAATATATTTGCTGTGAAATAAGTTGAACAAAAGTACCCCAGGTTCCTTGTCTTATGAGCAATGAACATTTTAAACCAATCTCATAAAATACAGGGTGTGTTAAGTCAGATAGGGTGTAAAATGTCATCGATGATTAAAGCTCCTGAAATTATTTCAGTTCAGTTTTTGAAGTCTCGACTGTAAGTCTGCAAAACAATCCGGGTGGGAATATTGGCCCAAAAATTCCGGTTGGAGGCTTCCCGCGGACAATTCCCTTCCGACCGGAGATGTTTTACGAGCCTACCTGGTGGTCTAGGAGGCACCGTGGATTCCACTGGGGAGGCCTTCTCTTCCCGCGCTGCGAAGCACACTCCCGTCCGGAGGGATCCCACTTGTGACTGCTCAGCCAATCAGGTACGTATTCCACAGCTTTCCCATTAATAGCAATGAGACTCGCGGAACTACGGGTTCTCAGTGCTATTCATGAGAACAAAAAACACACACACACTGAGAAATAATTAAAAACAGACCTCACATAATTAAAATTAATTGAAATTAAAGGTAATAAATGCATTAGAAAAAAACAAGGTAGTTCCAATTTTTTTTAAGCTATGTAATTTGGGTTAAAAATAAACTTACCTTAGTTGGCAGAGTTTTTCACAATACATTGTGTTTATTTTATTTTATTTTATTGTGGTTATGAGTGTTTTTAAACACTTGCGCCTGTAAAATTGCGCTATGCGCTTGCTTTTTCAGCTGCAAGGATTTTGACGATATTTGCTGGGCAAGATATGCGTAAATTCCGCAATCCGTAGAAACTTTGTACGGGCCCAGGACGTTGGAATTTCCCTAAACTTACTGTGGATGAAGAATCGGAGGCAGGTTTAGTCTCCTGGTAAATGATGCCTGACCTGATGAGATTTCCAGCATTTGCTGTTTTTATTTATGGTCATTAAGCAAAACCCATTTGTTGGCACCACGACCAACTCCTTAAAAGTGGGATTCAGCAGTTCACCTGCTCGCTTAACATTTCCGTCTGAAAGTGGAGATGTTTCCGCAGTGTAGCGGTTAACACGTTCGCCTCACACGCGAAAGCTCACCGGGTGGGAATATTGAATATTTTCTGGAGCTTTCTCCTCATATATGCTCAGGGACGAGTTTGTTCTCTTGTGAAAAGTCATAAGATCATAAACATGTAAGGATCAGGAGCAGGTAAAAATACATCTCCTCACCCCACATCCCCCGCCCCGGATTTTTCCTTTTACCAATTATCTTATGTCTTTGTCCTCTGGTTACCGACACTCCTGCCCGTGGAAGCAGTTTCCCCATAATTCTGAAAACCTCTATTAAATATCCCCTTAACTGTGATTACTGGGGTTCAATGTGGGGAAGGGTCAGTTCATCCACTTTGCACCGAAGAATGATCGACCAGTGCATGATTTAAAAACATGATGTCAGAGAAGATTTTTTCTGTGAAATAGCCGGTCCTGTTAATTTTAACGAAAGTTGCACCGGTTTCCTGAAGTCATAAGTGATACGCCCTTACTGTACAGTATAAATGCACACGAGGCCCATGCTTGAGAGAAGGTCAGTCTGTGACCTGTCCTTTATTCCTTTGCATTCAAGTGATGAAAGTGGGTGGAGCTTCCCCTTTTATACCTGAAGGTGCAGGTTAGCACTGCCTCCCACAAGTTCAACACCTCGTGGTAATTGTTCTCACAATGTACAACTTGTCAGTTTATACATGGGTTACAATGCTGGTTGAATACATGACATCATCTCTTACCCCAAAGTCTTTTTGGGATCACAAGTTGAGTCTTTCTGGTGGTTTACGCTCTCTTGTAGAGCGCCTAAGTTGGGGCTCCGCTTGTTGGGCGCTGGCCTGTATGTCTGCTGTTTGCAGTGCCTCAGGCCTATCCGGACTGCCCACAGTGACTGGGCTCTCCTCCCTTCGGTTCCGGTGTTCGGTCACCTGTGCTGGAGTGAACTCTATATCGTGTTCTTCCTCTGCTTCTTCGATGGGGTTGCTGAACCTCCTTTTTGTTTGATCCACGTGTTTGCGGCAGATTTGTCCATTGGTAATTCTAACTACCAGAATCCTATTGCCCTCTTCGGCAATCACAGTGCCTGCGAGCCATTTAGGCCCTGCAGTGTAGTTGTGGACAACAACAGGGTCGTTTACACCAATATATCGTGCCCTCACATTCCTGTCATGGTAGTTATATTGTGATTGGCGCCTGCTCTCAACAATTTCTTTCATGGTCGGGTGTATAAGGGATAACGGGTTTTGAGCGTCCTTATCATTAGCAGCCCTACGGGTGGAACCCCTGTGAGCGAGTGTGGTCGGGATTTATTGGCCAACAGGAGGCGTGATAATTGGCTTTGTAGGGAACCCCCTTGGATTCTGAGCATCCCCTGTTTGATTATCTGCACTTTTCGTTCTGCCTGGCTGTTTGAGGCTGGCTTGAACGGTGCCTTTCTGACATGGTTAATTCCATTGCCTGCCATGAAGTCCTGGACCATTGTCGCTGACCAAGATGTCTGGTAGACCGTGGGCGGCGACCATTGCCCGTAGACTGTCTACCGTGGCAGAGGATGTGCTTGAGTTTAAAATATCACACACAATCCATCTGGAGTGTGCGTCTACTACAACCAAAAACATTTTTCCGATGAAAGCACCTGTGTAGTCATCATGTATGCGTGACCAAGGCTTGGCGGGCCATGGCCAGGGGCTAATGGGGGCTTCCGTGGGCGCATTGCCCAGCTGGGCACACGTGTTGCACCTGCGAAAACAAAGTTCCAGATCTGCATCTATCCCTGGCCACCAAACGTGTGACCTGGCAATTGCCTTCATCATGACAATGCCCGGATGCTCATTGTTGAGTTATCTGATGAACATCCCTCTGCCCATCTGGGGCATGACTACGTGGGTTCCGCACAGTAGGCAATCAGCCTGAATCGAGAGTTCATCCCTGCCCCTGTGAAATGGTTTAAATTCCTCGGGGCATGCCCTGTACGTGGCTGCCCAATCCCCATTCAGGACACATTTCTTGACTAGAGACAATAGCGGGTCTCTATTTGTCCAGACTTTAATCTGACGGGCTGTCACAGGTGAGCCTTCACTTCCGAAAGCTTCAACAGCCATGACCATCTCAGCAGCATTCTCGGTAGCCCCCTCAGTGGTGGCTAGTGGGAGCCTGCTGAGTGCATCGGCGCAGTTTTCAGTGCCCGGTCTGTGCCGAATTGTGTAGTCATAGGTGGCTAACGTGAGTGCCCACCTCTGTATGCGGACCGATGCGTTGGCATTTATGGCCTTGTTGTCGGCCAAAAGTGACGTTAGGGGTTTGTGATCTGTCTCCAGCTCAAATTTCCTGCCAACAGGTATTGGTGCATTTTCTTTACCGAATATACACATGCGAGCGCCTCCTTTTCTATCATCCCGTAGCCCCTTTCTGCCTGGGACAGACTTCTGCAGGCAAAAGTTACCGGCTGCAACTGACCCTTGGCATTGACATGCTGCAACACACACCCGACACCACAGGACGACGCATCGCACGTTAACACAAGTTTCTTACATGGTTCATATCGCGTTAACAGATTGTTGGAACATAACAAATTGTGTGCTCTATTAAAAGCCCTTTCCTGGCTGTCCCCCCAGACCCATTCGCGACCTTTGCTTCGGAGCACGTGTAGCGGCTCTAGCAGCGTGCTCAATTTGGGAAGAAAGTTACCAAATAGTTCGGGAGCCCCAGGAACAAACGCAGCTCCGTCGTGTTACGGGGTCTGGGTGCTCTCTGGATCGCTTCCGTCTTGGACGCAGTAGGGCTCATCCCGTCTACTCCTACCCTCATCCACAGGAATTATACCTCTGGAGCTAGGAAGATGCACTTCGCCTTTTTCAGTCGCAGCCCTACCGGGTCCAGTCTGCGTAGCACCTCCTCCAGGTTGTGGAGGTGTTCTTCAGTATCGTAACCCGGGATGAGGATGTCGTCCTGAAAAACCACCGTCCCTGGAATCGACTTGAGGACGCTTTCCATATTTCGTTGGAAGAGCGCGGCGGCCGAGCGAATCCCGAACGGACATCTGTTGTACTCAAACAACCCCTTGTGTGTCGTGATAGTGGTCAGCTTCTTCAACTCACTCGCCAGCTCCTGGGTCATGTAAGCTGAGGTCACGTCCAATTTTGAAAAAAGTTTGCCACCGGATAGCATCGCAAAGAGGTCCTCCGCTCTCAGTAGCGGGTACTGGTCTTGGAGTGACACCCGATTGATGGAGGCCTTGTAATCACCATATATCCTGACCGACCCATCCGCCTTGAACACCGGTACAATCGGGCTCGCCCAGTCACTGAATTCGACTGGCAAAATGATACCTTCCCTCAGCAGGCGGTTCAATTCACCTTCTATCTTTTCCCGCATCACGTACGGCACCGCTCTGGCCTTGTGGTGTCCTGGCCTGGCTTCCGGGTTTATGTGAATCACTACCTTGGCCCCCATGAAAGTGCCAATGCCGGGTTGAAATAATGAGTCAAATTTGTGCAGTATCTGTGATTATGATACTCGCTCCACAGAGGAAATAGCATTGGCATTGCCCCATTTCCAGTTCATGACAGCAAGCCAACTCCTCCCCAGTAGTGCGGGACCATCTCCCGGGACAACCCAGAGTGGCAACCTGTTCTCCGAATCTTTGTGGGTCACGATTACCGTGGTGCTGCCAAGCACCTGAATGATCTCCTTGGTGTATGTCCATAGTTGTGCGTCAATCGGTGATAATTTTGGCCCTACTGGCCTTGGACGCCCACAACTTTTCAAACTATTTGATACCCATCAGGGACTGGCTACCCCCCGTGTCTTGCTCCATTGACACTGGGATGCCACTGAGGAGCACTTTCATCATTATCGGTGGCGTCCTGGTGTATGAACTGTATACGTGCTCCACATGAACTCACTGAACTTCAGCTTCCAGCGATTTCCCCCAGCGTTCATTTCTGCAATTTCTGTCGGAATTTTGCTCATCTCTGCAAACTCCGGCTGAGTTTGTGCCTCCATGCCTCCAACATGAGCTGTTGTTGGAAACAAAATATCCCTTGCTAGTCAATCGTCCCTGACAACACCTGTGACTATCCTTGAGTGTGCCATTAACAAGTGTTGATGGCCCCATTACTGGCCACATTGTCCCTTGCAATGGCGTGAATCGCCGTTCAGCTTGCCATTATCTCTGTCGAACTCCCCCTCTGGGTTCGACTACATGTTGGGTCATGCCCGATTGCCCTTGTCTGCCTGGAGAACTGTGTTCTGCTTCAACAATGTTGATTCTCTGTCCCAACCATTCCTTAACACAGTATCTCTCGTCTATTCTGCTAGCGGCCATGCTCACGTGGTTAAAATCCCAATTTCTTGTCGTCATTGATACATCCGTACTCTACAGTATAAATGCACACGAGGCCCATGCTTGATAGAAGGTCAGTCTGTGGCCTATCCTTTGTTCCTTTGCACTCAAGTGATGAAAGTGGGTGGAGCTTCCCCTTTTATACCTGAAGGTCCAGGTTAGGAGTATCTCCCACAAGTTCACCTCCTAGTGGTCATTTTTCTCACAGTGTACAACTGAGGTCAGATTATATATGGGTTACAATGTTGGTTGAATACATGACAATAAGCACGTAAAATTTTAAACCATTCTCCTAAAATACATTGTGTAAACGAGATAGGGATAAAAGTTCATCACATGGAAAGAGAAAATGAATGATTGAAGCTCGTAAAAGATCCTCTCGGAATGAGTGATCACAATATGCTTGAATTTGTAATACAGATTGAGGGTGAGGAAGTAGTGTCTCAAACGAGCATACTATGCTTAAACAAAGGGGACTACAGTGGGATGAGGGCAGAGTTGGCTGAGGTAGACTGGAAACACAGACTAAACGGTGGCACAATTGAGGAACAGTGGAGGACTTTTAAGGAGCTCTTTCACAGTGCTCAACAAAAATATATTCAAGTGAAAAAGAAGGGCGGTAAGAGAAGGGATAACCAGCCGTGGATAACCAAGGAAATAAAGGAGAGTATCAAATTAAAAACCAATGCGTATAAGGTGGCCAAGGTTAGTAGGAAAATAGAAGAATGGGAAAATTTTAAACGACAGCAAAGAATGACTAAGCAAGCAATAAAGAAAGGAAAGATAGATTGCGAAGGTAAACTTGTGCAAAGCATAAAAAGCAATAGTTAAAGCTTTTACTGCTATATAAAAAGGAAAAGAGTGACTAAAGTAAATGTTGGTCCCTTAGAAGATGAGAAGGGGGATTTAATAATGGGAAATGTGGAAATGGCTGAGACCTTAAACAATTATTTAGCTTCGGTCTTCACAATGGAAGACACAGAAACCATGCCAGAAATTGCTGGTCACAGGAATGTGGGAAGAAAGGACCTTGAAACAATCACTATCACTAGGGGGGTAGTGCTGGACAGGCTAATGGGACTCAAGGTAGACAAGTCCCCTGGTCCTGATGAAATGCCAGGGTAGTAAAAGAGATGGCCGAAGTTAGAGCAGATGCATTCGTTATAATCTACCAAAATTCTCTGGACTCTGGGGAGGTACCAGCGGATTGGAAAGCAGCTAATGTAATGCCTCTGTTTAAAAAAGGCGGCATACAAAAGGCAGGTAACTATAGACTGGTTAGTTTAACATCTGTAGTAGGGAAAATGCTTGAAACTATCATGAAGGAAGAAATAGCGGGACATCAAGATAGGAATAGTGCAATCAAGCAGACGCAGCATGGATTCATGAAGGGGAAATCATGTTTAACTAATTTACTGGAATTCTTTGAGGATATAACGAGCATGTTGGATAGAGTTGTACCGATGGATGTGGTGTATTTAGATTTTCAAAAGGCATTCGATAAGGTACCACACAAAAGGTTACTGCAGAATATAAAGGTACGCGGAGTCAGTGGAAATATATTAGCATAGATAGAGAATTGGCTGGCTAACAGAAAGCAGAGAGATGGGATAAATGGGCCCTTTTCAGGTTGGAAATCGGTGGTTAGTGGTGTGCCACAGGGATCGGTGCTGGGACCACAACTGTTTACAATATACATAGATGACCTGGAAGAGGGGACAGAGTGCAGTGCAACAAAATTTGCAGATGACACAAAGATTAGTGGAAAAGCAGGTTGTGTAGAGGACACAGAGAGGCTGCAAAGAGATTTAGATAGGATACATGCATGGGATAAGATTTGGCAGATGGAATACAATGTCGGAAAGTGTGAGGTCATCCACCTTGGGAAAAAAAAACAGTAAAAGGGAATATTATTTGAATGGGGAGAAATTGCAACATGCTGCGGTGCAGAGGGACCTGGCGGTCCTTGTGCATGAATCCCAAAAAGTTAGTTTGGAGGTGCAACAGATAATCAGGATGGCGAATGGAATGTTGGCCTTCATTGCAAGAGGCATGGAGTACAAAAGCAGGGAGGTCCTGCTGCAACTTATAAGGTATTGGTGAGGCCGCACCTGGAGTACTGCATGCAGTTTTGGTCACCTTACTTAAGGAAGGATATACTAGCTTTGGAGGGGGTACCGATACGATTCACTCGGCTGATTCCGGAGATGAGGGGGTTACCTTATGATGATAGATTGAGTAGACTGGGTCTTTACTCGTTGGAGTTCAGAAGGATCTTGTAGAAACATTTAAAATATTGAAAGGGATAACAAGATAGAGGCAGAGAGATTGTTTCCACTGGTCGGGGAGACTAGAACTAGGGGGCACAGACTCAAAATACGGGGGAGCCAAATTAAAACCGAGTTGAGAAAGAATTCGTTCTCCCAGAGGGTCGCGAATCTGTGGAATTCTTTGCCCAAGGAAGCAGTTGAGGCTAGCGCATTGAATGTATTCAAGTCACAGATAGATAGATTTTTAACCAATAAGGGAATTAAGGGTTATGAGGAGCGGGCGGATAAGTGGAGCTGAGTCCACGGCCAGATCAGCCATGATCTTGTTGAATGGCGGAGCAGGCTCGAGGGGCTCGATGGCCTACTCCTGTTTCTAATTCTTCTGTTCTTATGTTCTTATGTACCACTATCCCTCAGTAACCATATTATCATTTCTTTAATTCTGCAAAAGAAAGTTATCGGTTAATTGAACATGATTAAATAAATTCATTTTTTCACATTTGCTGCATGTTGACATTTATACAGGGCTATTAGTTTGAAAACTGTGTTGGAAATATTATCTCCCTGACCAAGAATCGAACCTGTGTTGCGGTGGTACAAGGGGTGGATTCAGTGAATTATTTGAATGTGATCTCAAGTGGCGTGAATTTCAGATCACGTTTACCGTCGGCACCTTTAATAATGACTCCACCAGGCAGGGTATGATACTGATACTTAAACTGTGTAGACGTGTAGTCCTTTATTTGAAGCTCCTCGAGTGAGGACACCAAGCTGTGAGCTCCTTTATATACTGGGTTGCAGGTAACCTTTCGGTCTCAAGCAGCAGCATCCTCTGGTGTCGGTCAGGTGTGTACAGTGCAAGAGTACATTCAGTGTTGCATAGCAGTGTCACAGACATCACACAGTAAACAGGCATGCATACACAACAGTTACAATCTGTTTCGGTGTGAATCAAGTGAACTGAAAATGACAATAATGTCATTAACTATAAAGATGCAGCAATAAAATGGTATATCGGTCCCTGGTTGTCGAGTGGTCAGGAGTCCATGCTCTCAACTTTGTGTCCTGGGTTCAATTCCCACCCTCGGAAGTTGTACTTTTAGTTCAAAACCTCATAAAAAAAAGAGATCATTTATTTTACAGATCTATATGCAAATCATGTATAAAAAATAAGAATCATTGACTTGAACATCATTAATTAATACCTAAATTATTTTGTAAATCTTTTACCATTTATTTTGACATGAGCCTGTGAGCAACTTTTATTCCGATCTCATTGGGTTTAATTGTGGTACAAATGACGAACCGGGGGCTGGGTTCAGGAAAGGTTTACGTAGTGTAGCCGTTATCATGTTCACCTCCCACATGAAATGTCCCTGGTTTGAGCCTGGGCGCGTGCTTTATTTTAGAATATATTTGCTGTGAAATACATTGAACAAAAGTAGCCCCAGGTTCCGTGTCTTATGAGCAATGAACATTTTAAACCAATCTCCTAAAATACAGGGTGAGTAAAGTCAGATTTATGGATTGAGTCGGCACAACTAGAGCTTTCTGATCCAGAAGATTCGGGGGGTGCGTTAATTTGGGAGTTTGACGACTTTGAAAAGAACATTTTTTACTTGTGCAGCTTCGGTCAGAGAAATGTTTGTGAAAAGATTTTTTCACAGAAAGGGACTCAGAATTACACTTTCTGGCTTAACACTTCTCTCTGGGCACTAAGTTTAGCAGTGGTTTCTGTACTGTAGTGGTCATTGCGTTTGTCTCAAACACGAAAAGTCCCAGGTTCGAGCCGGAGCAAAAACATTATTTTACAATATAATTGCTGTGAAAGAAATTGAAAAAAGTACCCCAGGTTCCTTGTCTTCTGAGCAATGAACATTTTAAACCAATTTCAAAAATTCAGAGTGTGTTAAGTCAGATAGGGTGTAAAATATCATCTATGATGAAAGCTCCTGAAATTATTACAGTTCAGTTATTGAAGGATTGACTGTAAGTCTGCAAAACAATTCGGGTGGGAATATTAGCCCAACAATTCCGGTTGGAGGCTTCCCGAGGACAATTCCTTTCCGATCGGTGATGTTTTAATCACCCCACCTCCCACAGAGTTTAACTAATTGCATGTAATTATTTGAAAAAAGTTTGAATTAAAAAGTTACTTTCCGAACTCGGGCTCCCTCTGTGAATGCCTAACCACGAAACGAGCAGGATATGCATTAAATAATTTAATTCCAGACGTAATATTTTCTTTGCTGTTTCACAATAACCAGACCTATGCTCCAAAATCTGTCTCACCGTTTCCCCGGTGTCAGTCAGAGAAGCACATGGGACTGAATCAGTGACTTTGCTTTTTCGTCCTGTCTTCTGAAGCGCCGAACAGTCCCACTCCGACAGTCAATGAGCTGTTGGGACGTTAGTGTATCCAGGCTGTGGGTGGCCACCCCGAGCGCAGCAGAGGGGTTTCTGCATTAGTTCTGGGTGGGGACACTATTTCCCCTTCTCTCTACCTCTTGTCTGTATCCCTCGGCTTTGTTTTCTGTATTTATTCCCCGGCCTCATTTTACGTGTTTAATGGGGAAGAAAAGATGAAGTGTGCGACACTCTGGAACAATTTCTCTCACTTAAATATATCTATTTAGTGAAGTGAAATAAAGAGCAATTAAAGAATAAGGGAGAAGCCACTGTCGCCCTTTTGACAGGAGAATAAACTCGCCCATGGCTGTTCATCCACAACAAGTTTAAACATAATCTTCCTGCACGGGATCATTTTACGTGGAAATCAAACGTGATAACGGCTCCACTGCGGAAACCGCTCTGACCAGAAGTACAGCAGAGGGCAGCTGACCAGTGAATGCCTTCGGTGCTGATCGGGAATGTGTTGGCTCACCTTAAACAACTTCTGTCCCTCACTGACAGCTGTCAATCCTTCTCCTCCGCTGCCCTTTACACAAACATGTCACTGATCCCCACCCACCACCCCACATCCCCATCGTGTTATCTTCCATGTTAGCACAGTGGGGCCGCAGAGGCACCTACTCTCTCCCCGCGGTTAGTGAACTCAGTCAGTCTGTAAAATTAAAGGGGAACAAGTGTCCCGCAAAGGGCAGCGGAAGGAAGAGAGTCTGTAACCTGGGTTTAATTGTTTGTCAAAGGCTACCCGTCCTGTTGTGTATTTACAGCAGTTTCCTACTTTCACAGGTGGAGATACCGGGGCTCGACCATGCTCCTAAAATACATGAGGTCAGGATAAAAGTTCCTCACATACTCAGGGCAAAATAAATGATTGAAGTTCTACAATGGATTAATTAATGATGTTTAAATTAGTGAATCTTTTTTACCACATGAGATGCATGCAACTCTTTCTTATAAGGTTTTAATTTTGATGGAAGTGCAATTTCCCTGGCCGGAAATCGACCCAGGGCCGCGGTGGTGAGAGCGCCGAATCCTAATCACTGGACCACCAGGGAACGCTGCATTGCTGCATCGCTGCATCGTAATGCTTGGTGTCATTATTGTCCTTTTCAATCCACTTGTTTCACACCGAAACACATCGTAACCGTGATCTGAATTTAACGCCACGTGATTCTTTGAAATCACGTTTAAATGATTGGGTAAAACCACTCCTTGTACCACGGAAAAACAGCTTCGATTCCAGGTCAGGGCGGTAACTTCTGTAACAGCTTTTTTCAATTCAAAAAATAAGAATTCATTTAGTCACCGTTAAATAACCGATAACCTTTTTCCGGATGAAATAAATAATAATATACTGACTGAGGGACAGTAGTATCTTTAATCATTCATTTTCTCTTTCCATGTGATGAATTTTTATCCCTATCTCATTTACATGCTGTATGAGAAATTGTAAGTGTTTATGACTCAGTTGTAAAACCATTGATTGTGTGTGTGTCTATTCTTGATAGGAGGAGCACTTGAGACCGAAGTTCCAGTTCCATATATGTATCAATAGAATCAATTTTCACCAGTTCCTTTAAACTCAATAACATAATTTATTTTGATTGGACTGGATGGAGGAACATGATCCATGTAAAAAAATTGTTATCATTTTACTTGTGCTGAATGCTCATAAAAGTATTGGAGTGGGAACTCACTGGATAACAGCAAAGCTTGCAATGTTTGCGGAATATATTCGTGCAGCCAAAATGCACAATGACAACCCGGAACTGTGCGGCACCGAATCCTCGGGGAAAAACATTAAAAGGCTTCGCCCGAAGATGGGTTTGGATTACCCACCTTTCAGATACCAGCCGAATGCGCTAAACCATTGCAACACAGATACACACTGCAAGACATGCAAAACCAGGGTGTCAGTCAGTTACAGCTTCAGATTGCTCCGACCGGGATGGAACTTATCCACTCTCAGTTGTACTATTCCCAAGTAAAGGGTGGGACATTCATTGTGGATGTGTGGGAGCAGTCTGGTCCTGCACACTGCAAACACTTCCATGTCACCACCAACCAGCTCTCCCACAACCGGTGTGATCTACTTTCCAGCCTTCCAGTGCCTTGTCTGTGACGAAGTATGTTTCAAAAGTTTTGGCATAGTTGGTTCCATGGTGTAATGGTGAGCCCTCTTGACTTTAAATCTAGTGATCTGAGTTCAAATCTCAGTAAAACCTAAATTCTTGTTGTCCCAGCTGCTGCAAATCTGGGACAAACAAGTGAAAGACACCTGGTGCTGGTGGGCAGTTTTGTTGCCTTTTTCATTGATACTTGATCTACAAGTCTTGTTGTCAAATTGTGTGCTCAACCCTCAGTTATCTGCGACAAATCAGCGGAGAACAAATACTTTGTTGTCTAATGCTGCCTTTGCCTGCACAATGTGTGCTGAGATTATCGGTGCAATATGCATTCCGCAGGATGAATAAAAGCAATGCTTTTTGAAATGCAGGCACTGCATGTTTTGCACTCGACAAAACGTTGCATTTTCTTTTCATTAATTTTACATTAATGCATTGCAATGCCAACGCACTTTTTACGTGGCAAGATCGATAATTAGCAGAGCAGAATGAAGAGATCGCAAAGTTTCTGTTTAAAGAATGGACTCAGTCGAGAATATTTTGTGGATTTTATTTTTCTGAGGCTATTTTCCCTGTGCTGGGGACACCCTGCGCAGATATGTGAAAAAGCTGGTTTTGTTAAAACTCCAGAGACCGCATGGCAGTTAGCTGGGACATAAGAGCTGTCAGTCATCCATTGAAAAAAGAGCTGTCGGCCAGGAAGGGGGGCCACTGACAAAGCCACTCTAATTTGTAAAAGCACTTCTCACCTCCATCTCAGAAGGAGACACAGAACAATGAACCCACCAGCCTGGCCAGCCAAGGAGGAGCTGGGTCTTTCCCAACACAAAGGCTCAGAGAGATGCCCAGATTAAGGGCCATCAGCCCAATGCATGGGTGGGATGGCCCATTACTGACTAAGTACCCGTGCTTAGAAACAAAGGGGTTTTAAAGATTGGCGGGAAAGATAGGGGTAGCAAGACTCCCAGAAAGACAGGGTCCTTTCCACTTTATTTTTAGCTTGGAGCTTGGTGTGAAGCTTGAAGCTTGCAGCTTGCAACTTGTGTCGAGAGAGAGCCCCCTCTCCCTCTCGCTCTCGCTCCACCGATCGATGTACCAGAGGAAGGGGCCGCAGTACTGCAGAAGAAGCCACCGATACTGAAGACCAGGCAGTGACTTCCCACAGCTGAGTGAGCAAGGAAACCGGCTGCGTGTGGTGGTGAACATGGTTGCGAGTGTCCCAAGACAGTTACCAGATATCCCAGGCCAGCTGGGTAAGGGCTCAGGATTTTCTCAGAAGTGAAGCTTTTCAGGGCTATTCTGGGGAGGGTATTTCATTGGTAGGGGTGGGGTTAGAATCCACCAGGGAATTACTGCGTGTTACTAGGTCTCATTTCTGTACTGTATGTATGTTGTTTGTAACCGGGATTTTATTCTCCACAGAGACATTTCGTTTAGCAGTGCATGTTTTAGCCAGTGTATGTTACACCAAATAAATATACTATGATTTATCACCGAAGCATCCCTTTCCGTGACTCATTTAATTTACACTCTGATTAATAATTCCCAGATCTAGAACTTTCGTAAGGTGGGGGCGATTCAAACCGTCCATCTGGCAATTGAGCGAGGATCACAAACACTTACAATATTTACTAAAGGATATACTTGCTTTGGAGGCAGTTCAGAGAAGGTTCACTGGGTTGACTCCGGAGATGAGTGGTTGACTTATGAGAAAATGTTGAGTAGGTTGGGCCTCTACTCATTGGAATTCAGAAGAATGAGAGGTGATCTTATCGAAATGTATAAGGTAATGAGGGAGCTTGATAAGGTGAATGCAGAGAGGACGGTTCCACTGATAGGGGAGACTAGAACTAGGGGGCATCATCTCAGAATAAAGAGCCGCCCATTTAAATCTGTAATGAGGAGGAATTTCTTCTCTCAGAGGTTGTAAATCTGCCGAACTCACTGCCTCAGAGAGCTGAGAAAGCCATGACATTAAATAAATTTAAGACAGAGATAGCTTCTTAACTGATAAGGGAATAAGGCTTATGGGGAAGTGACAGGGATGTGTCCATGATTGGATCAGCCATGATCATATTAAATGGCGGAGCATGCTCGAGGGGCCATATGGCCTACTACTGCTCCTAGTTCTTAAGTTCTTATGTTCTGAATAGCGACACACACAAAAATGCTTTGATCATGGTTACACCTTATCTTCACGTTTGTCAAACAGTTGGCTCGTTGGTCTCGGGCTATGATTCTCCCTTCGGAGTTGTTCATTGAATTTACGAGGGATCCCAGAGGAGCCCTGATATTGCTCGCAAATTTTGAAATTGCATCGAACTTTTGCAAAGAAGGACTTCCATTTCTGCAGTGCCTTTCAGGAACTCATGTCACCCCAAAGCGCTTTAAGGCCGTTGAGTTATGTTTGAAGCGTTGTAGTTTGGCAAAAGATGCACCCAGATCACCAAACATGAACCTCAAATCTTTGCAAAGGAGTTTGGTGCAAATAATCAGGCGTCTCAGGGACTTGGACTTTCTTTGAATAAGTTCTGCTTGTTCCCGCATTCAAGCTTGAAACAACAACTGGGCTTCCATCTCACGGGAGGTTTGGGGTTGATGTGTGTCGCTTTCAATCTTTGAAATTTCACCAAGCAAAGAAACGGTGAATCCAACTGTCCCTGTTAGCATTTAGTTCCTGTTTAATCACAGGAATATCCGCAGTCAGGAGCTAAAAAGGAATTCAAACCTAACACCGGCTTCGGGACAATCAGAATACTTTGTCACAGACAAGGCACCGGAAGTCTGGAAGGTAGATCACACCGGTTGCGGGAGAGCTGGTTGGCGGTGACATGGAAGTGTCTGCAGTGTGCGGGACCAGACTGTTTCCACGCATCCACAATGAATGTCCCTCTATTTATTTGTGAAAAGTAGCACTGAGAGTGGACAAGTTCCATCCCGGTCAGAGCAATCTGAAGCTTTAACTGTCTGACACTCTGGTTTGGGATGCCTTGAACCTTTTCCTTCCATCAGTCTCTGTGGCGCAATGGGTTAGCGCGTTTGGCTGTTAACCGAAAGGTTGGTGGTTCGACCCCACCCAGGGACGAAGTGTTTAACTGTTTTTCCCCGAGTATTCGGTGCCGCACAGTCCCAGGTTGTCATTGTGCGTTTTGGCTGCACGAATCTATTCCGCAAATGTTGCCAGCTGTGCTATTATCCAATTAGTTCCCACTCCAATGTTTTATGAGCATTCAGTTCAAGTAAAACGATAAAAAATTTTTACATGGATCATGTTCCTCCATCCAGCCCACTCGAAAGAAATTATGTTATTGGGTTTAAAGAAACTGGTGGAAATTGATTCTATTGATACACAGAAAGAACTGGAACTACGGTCTCAAGTGCTCCTCCTCTCAAGAATCGGCACACACACAATCAATGGTTTTACAACTGAGTCATAAACACTTACAATTTTAAACCATTCTCATCAGCGTGTAAATGAGATAGGGATGAAACTTCATCACATGTAAAGAGAAAATGAATGATTGAAGATACCACTGTTCCTCAGTAATTATATTATTATTTATTTCATTCTGAAGAAGGTTATCGGCTGATTAACGGTGATTAAAAGAATTCTTACTTTTGCACGTTGGCTGTATGTCGTCAATTTTATTAGGTTTTGAATTTAAAAATGGTGTTATAAAATTTATCGCCGAGACCTGGAATCAAAGCTGTTTTTCGGTGGCATAAGAAGTGGTTTTACCCAATCATTTAAAGATGATTTCAAAGAATCACGTGGCGTTAAATTCACATCATGGTTACGATTTGTTTCGGTGTGAAACAAGTGGATTAAAAAGGACAATAATGTTAAATACAGAGTAAAGCTACCACTACACAGTCACATCAAAGCCTCCCAGGGCAGGTACAGTACGTGTTAGACACACAGTAAAGCTTCCTCTACATTGTCCCATCAATCTCTCCCAGGACAGATCCAGCACGGGGTTAGATACAGAGTAAAGCTCCCTCTACACTGTCCCATCAATCTCTCCCAGGGCTGGTACAGCACGGGGTTAGATACAGAGTAAAGCTCCCTCTACACTGTCCCATCAATCTCTCCCAGGGCAGGTACAGCACGGGGTTAGATACAGAGTAAAGCTCCCTTTACACTTTCCCATCAATCTCTCCCAGGGCTGGTACAGCCCGGGTTATGTTAGCACAAATCTTTTTCTGGAAGAATCACTCGACATTCGGGGTCGGTTCTCATCCCAAAATGGCCTTTATTACACAGGCGGGGAGAGAGCCTCTGGTCCAACTCCAGGCATTCCACTCCACCGAACAAAGAAATTCATCGATATTTATATGTTTTACAACAGTTTATTACAATTACTTAGCCCATGTCAGCTGGACACAATCCAATCATAAGGACTATAAATTACAAATCGATTCCACTGGGCCAATGGAATGGCAGGCACCAGGGGACTGTGTGATCACCTCATGTTTCAGCTGGGGCTTATTCATGGCCTCGTGAGATTCTCCAGATCCCCTTATCTCTACTGTCCTTGTTCTGTCTGCACCTAACCACCTTATCCTTATACAGTCACAGGAATTTCTTTGTTCAGTATTCTGCTAGGACATCTTGTCTGTGGTTTGTTGATTAAGGACGTTCTGCTGAGCTCGCTCTTTCCAGTGTTCCTGTACACGGAACTGCAGTGTCATCAGCTACCCAAAAATGTATTCAAGCTAACTGTTAGCTGAATTCCCCTTGTGCTTTGCAGAATATCTGGCAGCCATTTTGTATCTGGCTACCATTTTACAGATACATATATGCAGACATATATTCAGCAGGTGCCTTTGCCTTTGCCCTACAACAATCCCCCCTTTCGGTAATGGACTAATCCTAGTCTCCTTTAACCGACAACATTATTTGTTCCTCGACTTATATTTTTATGTACCACCCGGTACTTCCTGCCTCAACGTGCTGGCCAATCACGTGGTGTCAGAAGTCCCAGTTGCTTCGATCAAATTGATATAGTTCAGATTCCCCTGTCCCTCTGCTGGGCAAGTCACTTTATTTACTTGAGCCCTTGTTCTGATACTCCTTTGTCGTGCATAATGCCTGCAGGATCGACAGGCCATGACTCTCCATGTTAGTGCTAAGACCAGCTGTATCCCTACCAGTATGTGTGATATTATTCCAATCCAGGGGTGGATGTTTACGTTCATGCCCCAGTCCCAGACCCTCCTCCACCAACTCTGGTTTTGTAACTCTTGGTCAGTATCCTTCTCCAGTATTTCAATCTTTGTCTGTAGTTGGTGGTAGAGTCTGACACACTGGCCTACTCTGAGTCTTAGTCCCCTTAATACTGCAACTAAATGTGGGATAGGGGCCTGCTCTGGCTCGTCATAATCCTGCAGGTGATCGTGGAGCTGATCGATGGTGTTAATGATTTTGGGCCTCGGTGTCTAACCTGGATAATGCGGGCTTGTCCTATTGTGAGGTCGTAGGGCTGTGAAGCAAAAGTTTGGTTGCGAGATCTGGCATTGTAAGCCATTGTACCAATATGAATGTGCCGTGGTAGAGACACAGTATTTCCCTTTGCCCCCGTAACCTGTTCTGGCAAAATGTGTGGGAGCAGGTACTATTTCCAATACACATCCATCGGTTGGATTAAATCCACATTCGACTAGTTCTCCCTGTCCCACCGGGTGAGGGCACACCGTAATGTCACCCGTCTGCTTGCATCCCGTCAGGGAGATCCCATAGAGTGTGTTGTCTCTGCGGACAGCAGGGGCTGCGGTCAGATAGTAATGGAGGGAGGTGTTTTCCCGTATGATCCCGATATTCTACAGTTGATAAAGCGGAAACGGTCCTGAATCTTGTGTGACTATAGGTATCATCAGGGCTATTCCCACTCCGGCAGCTTTGCTCATTCGGCAGTTTGGGATCACTGGGCATACTTGGGTTAGTCCCTTCAGAGTGCAATTACCCAGTGTTCACTTCAGTTTGGCCAACTGAGCCAGATGTGGGCTGTCTATCCAGTCTGGCAACTCCCCCCTTTGGATATGATCGAGGTTGTGCCGTATCTGTCCCACCATCCATAGGCCATAAGCGTGACAGAGTTGTCCTTGTCTCAGTTTTGCGGTATCTTCTCTCTCTCTGTCGAAAAGGTGATTGATTGTTTTTGCCTGAGCTTCCAGGACCGAGAGGCCATCCAATTGAATTTCGGCACCCTCTCTTCCAAGTTCGGTTTGACCTTCCTGAGTCTGCTCTGCCCGTTCTAATAATCCCTTCATCACCCCTTTAAGCTGCTCCACCCTTCATTTAGCGTTTGTATGTCCAGTGAGTTTACTATGGAGGTTTCGGCATTAAAACCGGTCGCAACATCATTAACTATTTCCCTCTTAGTCCTATGAACTGGCTCCTGTCCTCGGAATCTACTGGCACCCATGGTATCGGCAGCCTGCTGCATTCCAACTTTACTTAATACATTATACATATTTCTTGCCTGTTCTGTACAATATTCCGGCATCTGTATACCTGAGATATTGATCAGGACAGGCAAAATTTCATGCTTAACATTATCAGACAATAGTTCACCCTCGTTGGACAGCACAATCCCATTTTACGGTCCCCTTGTAATTGTTGGACATGGCAATTCCATGGGCAGTGTGGTGGTTCTTATGGGGCGCGGTGTCGGAGGGGGTGAGAAGCATACATACAACGATATTGCGGCAGCCTCTACCTCCTCATAGTATCCACACAGCCCCACCCCCTCTTTGTGGGTGACTAACGGTTGTGGCTGGGCAGGAGGCGTGCAAATTATTCCAAAGGTACATTCATCGGGCCCCCCCGGCCTCCCTTCATCTAATGCAACTGCTTCTTGTACCCGTGGAGCATCGCACACATACTCTATTCTTATCCGGATTCATTTGCAGCCACGCGTTAAAATAAGTTCTGTCCTTGCGCCAGTCCTTTACTGCTGCAATGCATATTTCGTCAGTCAAAGTAAACAAAACCCCATAGTTGATGCAGTTGTGTCTTGTGGACTACACCGACCCACCGTGGGATACATTGGCTCGAATGCCACAGGTGATGGTGCTTTGGCTGCACACTGCACTATCCGTCTGGTCCTGTTTTTTAAAATCTCTTCCAGCTTATTTATCTTCGCTTTTAACTCTTGACCAGCTAGTTCTGTTTTATTTTTATTCTGGCTATCCCACCATTTCCACTCTCTGTCAGGTGAGTCTTCTTTATTTTAGTAAGAAATTCAAATTAGTAAGGTCCAGTGTAAAACAGCTGTCAATGGAAAGGGTTAACTCCTTTACAGGTTTGTAAGAAGGCCTTGATGTCATTACGTGACTTCGCGTAATCATCCAAATCTTTGTGCCTTCAAAACTTGCTTAGAAATTAGGAATCCGTTAAAACAGCAGAAATCATTCGTAAAGTGGTCACAATAAAAATCTTCTCATCGGGAAAGACAGCATTTTAGATTAAACTCCAATTTTTTTGCTTAACATCTAATTCAAGTACTTGCCAAAGATTTTTGTTGAAATAAGAACACACATTTTTAATAGCTATTTTGTTTACTGAAATCCAATGTTCACACAAGCTGTTAACATGCCAACATTTCGGGGTTTTTTTTAACAGTCCCGTTCAATGGGCAAATCTTGTGTTTTATTTCTCTCTCTGCTGAGTTCGCATAGCTTAGATCTTTTCTCCTTGTTATTTTCAAAACCTCCTGCTTGTTTAGACTGTTCGGGACTTTTCTTTATTAATAACGTCTATTCTGGAAATCTTTTCAAACTGCAGTGAAACTTTCTCGTAATTTAAAATCATTATCAATGGAGAGAGTCTTTTACCTCCTCCAATTTTGTTTTCCTTTTCCCAATTAAACCAATATCTTTTTCACAGCCAATATCAACTAGTATTTAACAAGTTATAGAAACAAAGAAACATAGAAAAATAGGTGCAGCAGTAGGCCATTCGGCCCTTCTAGTCTGCACTGCCATTCAATGAGTTCATGGCTGAACATGCAACTTCAGTACCCCCTTCCTGCTTTCTCGCCATACCCCTTGAACCCCCTAGTAGTAAGGACTTCATCTAACTCCTTTTTGAATATATTTAGTGAATTCACCTCAACAACTTTCTGTGGTAGACAATTCCACAGGTTCACCACTCTCTGGGTGAAGAAGTTTCTCCTCATCTCGGTCCTAAATGGCTTACCCCTTATCCTTAGACTGTGACCCCTGGTTCTGGACTTCCCCAACATTGGGAACATTCTTCCTGCATCTAACCTGTCTAAACCCGTCAGAATTTTAAACGTTTCTATGAGGTCCCCTCTCATTCTTCTGAACTCCAGTGAATACAAGCCCAGTTGATCCAGTCTTTCTTGATAGGTCAGTCCCGCCATCCCGGGAATCAGTCTGGTGAACCTTCGCTGCACTCCCTCAATAGCAAGAATGTCCTTCCTCAAGTTAGGAGACCAAAACTGTACACAATACTCCAGGTGTGGCCTCACCAAGGCCCTGTACAACTGCAGCAACACCTCCCTGCCCCTGTACTCAAATCCCCTCGCTATGAAGGCCAACATTCCATTTGCTTTCTTAACCACCTGCTGTACCTGCATGCCAACCTTCAATGAATGATGTACCATGACACCCAGGTCTCGTTGCACTTCTCCTGTTCCTAATCTGTCACCATTCAGATAATAGTCTGTCTCTGTTTTTACCAACAAAGTGGATAACCTCACATTTATCCACATTATACTTCATCTGCCATGCATTTGCCCACTCACCTAACCTATCCAAGTCACTCTGCAGCCTCATAGCATCCTCCTCGCAGCTCACACTGCCACCCAACTTAGTGTCATCCGCAAATTTGGAGATACTACATTTAATCCCCTCGTCTAAATCATTAATGTATAGTGTAAACAGCTGGGGTCCCAGCACAGAACCTTGCGGTACCCCACTAGTCACTGCCTGCCATTCTGAAAAGTGCCTGTTTACTCCTACTCTTTGCTTCCTGTCTGACAACCAGTTCTCAATTCATGTCAGCACACTACACCCAATCCCATGTGCTTTAACTTTGCACATTAATCTCTTGTGTGGGACCTTGTCGAAAGCCTTCTGAAAGTCCAAATATACCACATTAACTTGTTCTCCCTTGTCCACTCTACTGGAAACATCCTCAAAAAATTCCAGAAGATTTGTCAAGCATGATTTCCCTTTCACAAATCCATGCTGACTTCGACCTATCATGTCACCTCTTTCCAAATGCGCTGCTATGACATCCTTAATAATTGATTCCATCATTTTACCCACTACTGAGGTCAGGCTGACCGGTCGATAATTCCCTGTTTTTTCTCTCCCTCCTTTTTTAAAAAGTGGGTTTACATTGGCTACACTCCACTCGATAGGGATTGATCCAGAGTCAATGGAATGTTGGAAAATGTCTGTCAATGCATCCGCTATTTCCAAGGCCACCTCCTTAAGTACTCTGGGATGCAGTCCATCAGGCCCTGGGGATTTATGGGCCTTCAATTCCATCAATTTCCCCAACACAATTTCCCGACTAATAAGGATTTCCCAAAGTTCCTCCTCCTTACTAGACACTCTGACCCCTTTTATTTCTTTTTCCATCGCAAACACTTTTTTTTTCAGCACTTATTTAGTACGTTACGTCTTTTTTTCCAAACCTTTTAGTTTTATTTTTTAAAAGAGATCAGATTTAACTTTTTGTTTTAAATGTATCGCATTTTGTTGTGCCTTTTCTTTACCAGTGGTACTTGAAACCTTCACAACAAAATTAACTCTTCACTGTTCCCATCCTAATTTCTGCCCCCCTTTTGTAGAATTTGTATTTATTTTTGAATTACAAAATGTCAAATATGGTATTACTGGATTTTTTTGCCTAACTTCCGTTTTAGAAGCTGATCAAAAACTCTAATCTTTTGCTCTGTAACTTCAATTTTGTGGTCCTATATCTCATAAATTACATCTTTTTTAAGCTTCAATTCCTGACGCAGTATGTGTACTTTTATTAAAATAGCTTCCAAACCCAAGATTTTCCTATACAACCAAAATGTTTATCAATGAGAATCACCTGAAATATCTCAAAATCACAAAAAAAGTATTGTACTGCCAATCTGTAATTTAAAAATCTCTTTCCTGAGCTAAAAGCTTTTGCGTCAAGGTTTTACACAAAGGAAAAATGGGAGCGTAATTCCCCAGCCTGCAGCCTCCAGAGACACAGACTTTTTTTAAAGACATTACAGCTTCCCTTATCCATTCTTTATCTCATTCCTAGACAGACGTTCACAAAAGTCTCTTTTCATTCAGCAAAGTTTATTGTTTGGCTGGCTCTATTCTTGGATCCATACTTCACTTAAGATCATCACTATCAGGTTTTTTTTATTTCTTACATATTGATGAACCTCCTCTGTTAATTTTATGTGGGCTTGAAGAATCAAGACCACGGCTTTCTCATCTTTATCTTTCCTTTCCTTCTCCCACCATTCCCGTTGATTTGCTGGCGGGTCCTGGGGGTTCCATCCTGACTTAATCATCTTCTCAATTAGTTTCTTTTGTTTTTCCGCCAGGTGGCGGGTAAGTGACCCTTCTAGTCCCCACTCGAGATTACCTGATTTATTGGCCATTGACTAGAACCGTTAGGAATCGACTCTCAGAGGTCCACTTTCTTCCTAGTGTAACTTGTAGCAGACCGTCTCCTGGCTACTGTTAGGTCACAAGTTCTGCAATTACACAAACTTATAAAATTCATAAGACGCATTTAAGCAATTCCCGCCGTGCCCCACGCCTCCTTAACGACTACCTACCACCGTTTTGTCTGTCGGTTCGACCCTGTTCACAGGTTTGGTTTCCTTTGGTCGCTGTGCACCGCCTGGTCTCCGGGGTATATTTTCAAATCACACGACTGGGTCCAGGAGATGTCGCTCGGTATCATGATCCCACGGTCTAAGTGCGTTCCCTACGCCTACTTAGTTCCTGGCCGTCACGTGGGACAAAAGTCCTCTTAATTCAGGCTCAGGCTAGGCGTTTGAGATATTAGACCATCTCCTCGTGTCGGTCAACCGGCCTCCACCTTCCGCACCCTTTATAATTAAAATTTTTTGATACTCACCCAGGTTTTCCAAGGACGTCCAGCGACTCCGCGAAATCCTGTTCATGACGCCACTGTAAACGCAAATGTTTTCATGGAAGAATCACTCGACACTCGGGGTCGGTTCCAATGCAAAAATGGCCTTTATTACGCCGGCAAGGAGAGAGCCTCTGGTCCAACTCCAGGCACTCTACTCCGCCGAACAAAAAAATTCATCGATATTTATATGTTTTACAATCATTCATTACAGTTACTCAGCCCACTTTGGCTGGACATAATCCAATCATAATGATTATAGATTACATATAGGTTTAAATGGGCCAATATAATTAACCCCGGTACATCAAGGGGCTGCATGATCAGTTCATGACAGTTGGGGGCTGATTCATATCCGTGTGATGTTTTCCAGACCTCCCTTATCTTCGTTAATCATTTGTTCCACCGGTGCCTAGCTCCTTATCTCTGTGGTTGCTAGGCACCCCATCTGGGGGTCATTGACTTGACGACATTCCGTAATAGGTACCGCAGTGTTCTGTATACTATCTTGCCTCAAGTTGTTGATTCAAGACATTCCTGGTACTAGGCTCTGCAGGGTCAGCGCTCAGTTAGCAGTTTTAGCTAACTTGGCTTACCGAGTCCCCATCATGCTTTGCTAAGCCCCCTGGCAGCCATTTTATATTTGGCTAACATTTTAAACATACATATATTTATATATTCAGCAGGTGCCTTTGCCTTCCTACAACAGTGTCTTTCAATTTGTTTATTTACACTTTTTACCTGCTTGTTTCCTCTCTCTTTCAAACTCACTTTCTTTATTTTTGCTTTATAATTCCAGCATTACTTCCCTCCCTACTGAATCTATTCTCAGGTTCCCATCCCGCTGCCAAACTAGTTTAAACCCTCCCCAACAGCACGAGCAAACCACCCCGCGAGGATATTGGTCCCGGCTCTGTTTAGGTGCAAACTGTCCGGCTTGTACAGGTCCCACCTCGCCCAGAAGTGGTGCCGATGCCTCAGGAAACTAAAGCCCTCCTGCCTGCACCATCTCTCCAGCCACGTATTCACCTGCTCTATCCTCCTATTTCTGTACTCACTCGCTCGTGGCACCGAGTGTAATCCGGAGATTACTACCTTTGAGGTCCTGCTTTTTAATCTCTCTCCTAGCTCCCTAAACTCTGTCTGTAGATGGTACAGACTGCAGCCAATGATGTGCCGGTGGTGGAGGGAGTGAATGTTGGAGGAGGTGGATGGGGTGCCCATTAAGCGGGCTGCTTTTTCCTGGATGGTGTCGAGCTTCTCGAGTGTTGGAACCGTACTCATCCAGGCAAGTGGAAAGTATTCCATCAGACTCCTGACTTGTGCCTTGTAGATGGTGGAAAGGCTTTGGGGAGTCAGGAGTTGAGACACTCACCGCAGAATACCCAGCCTCTGACCTGCTCTTGTTGCCACAGTATTTATGTGGCTGGTCCAGTTAAGTTTCTGGTCAATGGTGACCCCCAGGATGTTGATGGTGGGGGATTCGGCGATGATAATGCCGTTGATAGCCGGGCCTGCTTAAGTTGCATATTCCTGTCGCTGATTGCTGCCAGGTGACGGTTGGCTCCGCCCCGTGGGTTTAATTCAAACTTCAAACCACGAAATCAGTTCTCCTGAATTCCAAGTTGTGCACAGAAATCAACCATCAAATGCCCTGTCATTAACCACAGGGGTTCCGGCAATTTTCTGATCACAAAGCGCTTTCCGTCCTTGTCTTTGTCCAGAAAATTGCAGATGTGGAAATTCGGGAGTTTAATGACTTTGAAAAGAGAACATTGTTGTTTGGTGCAGTTGCGGTCAGAGAAATGTTTGTGAAAGGAACTTTTTGCAGAGAGAGGGATTGAGCATTTCAGCTTGTTGCTGAACACTTCTATCTGGGCACTGAGCTAAGCAGCAGCTTGCGAAGTTCAGTGGTGATCACGTTCGCCTCACATGTGAAAAGTCCGCAGCTCGATCACGGACAGAAACATTGTTGTTGAAACAAAAACATGTCTGCAATAAAATTGAACAAAAGCATTCCAGGGTACATTGACGCATGATGCAAACTACCTCAGGCCTGGGCCAAAGCTCCCTGTACACCGAGCACAGGCTGAGGAAAACCCCAGGAAAGAGGATATCCCGGTCACTGGGCCTTCCAGCAACACTGAACAAGTGCCCGGTCTGAAACTATCCAAAGTAATAACTTGTAACAGCAACTTACAACAGTTAGGATGGCTGAGCGGTCCAAGGGCGCTGCGTTCAGGTCACAGTCTTCTCTGGAGGCATGGGTTTGAATCCCACTCCAAACATTCATGGTGTTTAATTACAAAATCATTTGATTTGACACCACTCTAAAGTGCTTTGGGACATCCATCAAACTTAATAAAATTACTCCACTTCAATGACAAACGGTGATATCAAAGTTACTTCCCAAACCAGGAATCGATCCCGGGCAGCTGTAGCGAAAGGAACATTTTGTGAAGCATTGAAAGGTGCCCTCTAAATATCTCGCACTGCTAATTTAAAATATAGTTAGAATTTGTTTTGTTGCAAAAGAAGGCAGGCTCGAAGGGCCAAATGGCCGACTCCTGCTCCTGGTTCTTGTGTTCTTATGCAGATCACAGAACAAATGATTAAATTATCAACTCTCCCTCAGTTCGCATTCCTTTTATTGTGCAAAGAAGATCATGGGTTCATTAAAGATGTTTTCCCGTGAAAGCAACATAAAGTTTAAGGAAAATAATTCGCTCAACTCGAACCCACGACCCTGAGATCATGAATCTCATGCTCTACCGACTGAGCTCGCTGGACTTATCAACATCCACCCTGTCAATCCCCCTCAGAATATTGTCCGTTTCAATTAGATCACCTCTCATTCTTCTAACCTCCAGAGAGTATCGGCATATTCTACACAATCTCTCACCATAAGACAGTCCTCTCATCCCAGGAATCAATCTGGTAAACCTCTGTTGTACCACCTCCAAGGCAAGTGTATCCTTCCTCAGATAAGGAGACCAAAACTGTGCGCAGTACTCCAGGCGTGGTCTCACCAAGGCCTGTACAATTGTAGCAAGAGTTCCTTACTCTTGTGCTATGGGCTATATATTAGGTACTATGGGTGATTGCCCTGTTTTTTTGCTGATTCGACGGTTGTATAAAAAATTATTAAAATTCGGCCGTCGCTCAGCAAACATATTTGTATTTCCTTCAGTGTGCAACACATGTGGGTGGATTAATGATGATTGAAACAATTATTCAGTATCTCACAGACTTGATTTATTTTTGTCAACTTGCTCTGTAAAAATGCTTTCCCTGACCAAGAATCAGACCCAGACCACGGCACTGAGAGAACCAAATCCTAACCACTAGACTACCAGGTAACACTGCTTGCAGCCTCTGCGATAGCTTTAAATATAGTCAGCTTACAATCACAGCTGAGAATTGTGCGGTGACACGGGGTGTAACTGGATTTGCTGGGAGCAGCGTGGAGGCCCCGACCTGCGTGAGAACACCAGCGGCAGGTCGGGGCCATAAAAGGAGCGGTGAGCGGCGGCCTGGGAGCAGCGTGGTGGTGTATCACGGCAAGGTACAGTGCGAGCTGGTGCAGGAGGGCGACGGCAGCGAAGAGTGACGTCATCAAAGTCCAGGTCGGTGATTGGAGCGTGGGCAGGTACGGCCGGAGCAGCGAGAGACTGTGGAGGGATGTGATCGGGGTCCAGGGGCGGCGTGAGTTCAGGGCCAGGGGCCCAGGGGCAGCACGGGCCAGCCCACACTGCGATATGTGTGCGCACTGGGTCCGTGCAGCAGACCTGGTCTCCAGTCGTCTTGGACAACACTTACCACTGGACCAAGACCTCGCTCTGTCAAGCCCGTGTGATGGCTGGGGTGCAACGGCCACCACACGTTAAAAAAATCCATGCACAGACATCTTCCACCCTTCAACATGCAGTTCGGGACCTGGAATATTAGGTCCATCATTGAAACACCTGTGAACTCATTCTTTTTTGGCGTGAAAGCAAGCTATCCTCGCTTCGAGCGACTGCCTATGATGATGATGAACTGGATTTGCTGCAGTCCGCGGGCAGCAGGTGATGAAAGCGGGCCTGAGAGGGTGAGTGACAGGTGGGCACTGCTTCTGATGCTGTCTGACCCGCGGTGGGAGTGGCCGGGGATTTTAAAGCCCTTTCATTGCACCAATGCCGGGTAAATGAAACTATGTTTCAGGAACCTTCATGTATACAAACATGGGCACTATGTACTGTAGACCTCGTGGTGCAACGGTCGTGTGTCTGACTCCAGATCAGAAGGCTCCGTGTTTATATCACGTCGGGGTCACTGTACTTTTCCATATTCCTCTACCGGAATTGAGATTTTCTTTGCTGTGTCACAATTTGCTTTCCCACCCATCTTTGTATCATCAGCAAACTTGGCTACATTACACTCGGTCCCGATATCCCTGGGATAGGGGAGGGAAGACACACCGGAGAAGTGTGAGCTTGTGGACCGGAGAAGTTGCAGCTGCTGGAGCTGTGCGTTTTATCGGGGAGGGACGGGGGGAGAGCCCGCCGATCGACCGGAGAAGCTGAGAAGCTGCTGTGCTTTTCATCGGGTTTGACACTGTTTAAAAATGGCAGAGTGCCAAGTTTTCTCTCCTTACTGCCCATGCGCGAAGGTGCCGGCAGTGTTTTCGGCGCAGGCATTTGGCTCCGCCCCCCACTTCACCATCGACGCCACGCCAGGACTCCGGGGACTGTACACAGCGGCCAGGATGGGGCGAGTTTTTCCCCGTGCCATTTCCAGCGCGCAAAGTCGGTGCGCTTGAGGTCAGTGCGCCGACAAAACTGCTTGGGGAATATCTAGCCTTTGAAGAGTAAGGAGGACACTGAAGGAAATACAAATATGTTTGCCGAGCAACTGTCAAATTTTAATAACTTTTTATAGAACCGTCACATCAGCAAAATAAAGGGCACTCTTCACATAGTACCGAATATATAGCCCACAGTACAAGAGTAAGGAAGTCTTGCTACAATTGTACAGGGCCCTGGTGAGACCACACCTGGAGTACTGCGCGCAGTTTTGGTCTCCTTATCTGAGGAAGGATATACTTGCCTGGGAGGTGGTACAACGGAGCTTCACCAGATTGATTCCTGGGATGAGAGGACTGTCTTAAGTTGAGCGATTGTGTAGAATGGGCCGATACTCTCCGGAGTTTAGAAGAATGAGAGGTGATCTCATTGAAACACACAATATTCTGAAGGGTATTGACAGGGTAGATGCTGAGAGGTTGTTTCCCCCGGGTTGGAGTGTCTAGAACCAGGGGCCACAGTCTCAGGTTAAGGGGTCGGCCATTTAAGACAGAGATGAGGAGGAATTTCTTCACTCAGAGGGTTATGAATCTGTGGAATTCTCTGTCCGACAGGCCTGTGGATGCTGAGTCTCTGAATATATTCAAGACTGCGTTAGATAGATTTTTGGAGTCTCGGGGAATCAAGGGATCGAGAGATCACTGGAGTTTGGAAGAATGAGAGGGGATCTCATGCAAACATATAAAATTCTGACGTATATTGTAACCTGTTCGATTCTGTGTTGCACCGCGTTAAAAGGAATTACAATATATATCGACGGGATCAGTTTAGAGTTAAACTGGGGAAAGTTGGGCAATTTGGGAGACCTAGGGTTTTCTCACCACCCTGAACTTTGACACACTCAAGTGGTGTCTGACTGTGTCAGATGGGGGATTATGTAGGGGAGGATGAAAACCCCCTCATTTTACCCAGAAGGAAAAGGGCTGTGGGTTCAGTCTGTGCTGTGAATTGAAACCGATGGAAGGAAAACTTTGGGACACAAATCGAGACCCCCTCCCCCGTGTTTGGACTCATAGGAAAGGGAATTTAATTTGGAACTATCTACCAGAAAGTTTGAAATCCTAAAGTGCACATGGAAGAAACTACGAACTTTAATCGAATTTGGGATTTTTTTAAAGGTCTGCAAGAAAAGGGGTGGAGTCAATATCAAAAGGGCCAGTTTGGACATTGGAACTAATCAAATTGTCTGGGAACTGTATACCCTCGAAACTTGCCCCTTGAAAACATTAGCATTTAAACAATGCCACATACATATTCCAACACCTTTTTCATCAGGCATAGAAATATCTGGCTCAGGCCAGACTAGCACAATGGCTACAGGAGGCCAATGCAATCAACATCCACTCAAACCTTGAGTAGGTTAAGATCAGTGGAAATAAAAACTAAAAACCTCAAACTGCTGCATTTTTCAAAATCAAAAGTCCACCAATGAGAAGAATCGACTTCAGCAGGAGAGGCGGACTGGATAATCTGGCTATAAAAAAGGGGTTTCTGACATAGTGGTATAAAGGAGTGATGATTTTCCCTGCCCTCGTGATTTAACAACCACAACCACAGGCCTCTCGACAATGAAGGAAAACCAGTGTCCGAAGACACCAAAGATAGAAGAAACACACCACCAGACTGCGGAAGGCACAGTCGTGAGTGTAACCTCTGGTCCCCAGAATTCCCAACTCAGTTAGGCCAGGAAAGGTGGGAGGTTGGGCATTGTACTGATAAACTGGTGTAAAGATTTTCGTTGTGTCCGTTTGGTGGGATTTAGGGGGATTGTTTTGTTGCTGTATTGCTGTTTGTTGAGTTACACCTTGCCAAATAAATTGGAAGGCTAAAGTTCCTCTTGGAATCACCTTGTCTCAGTTCTATTGTATTACATTTCCTGATCGTGAGTCTTATGTCAGAACCGTGTAAGGGAAGCTAGGAGCACCTCGAAAACGCTCAACTGTGTGTCACAGGCTAGGGAAGAAGGGGTGAGGAGTGTTTGACACTCACAGGTGCCTCACAGGCTAGGCACAAGCTGTGGGGACGCACGAGTCTCAAAACCCCCTTCATAAGCTGTGGACACAGTCTCTCCAGGGGTGCTCTTGCCGCACTCAGGGTACCTCACAGGCCAGGCATATGCTGTGAGGGCAGAAGCCCAGAGAGAGACGCCCAAGGCACGACAACAACCCTGTGAAAACCCCTTGCAAATACCAATACTTTCTGCGATAGACCGAGCTTACAGACTATCTGGCTTCTCCTGCCCTCTGCCAGGCACGTGTTCCGGGTTTAATTTTACAAACTGAGCGAGTTCGCTGATCGCGGGGAGACGGTTGGAACCTCTGTGGCCCCACTGTGAGGATGTGGAAGTGAACACGGTGGCTGGGTGATCCGTGACTTTTCTGGAAAGGGCAGCGGAGGAGAACGATTGAGAACTTTCAGTGTGGGACAGAAGTCGTTTAAGGTGAGCCAATACACAGCACAGAGGGAGCTCACTGGTCAGCTCCCCTCTGTTGGGGCTGTTGTGCCAGAGGATTCTGTCATGTAGTGGTTATCATATTTCCTTTATATGTGAAAGTTTGATCCTGGGTAGAAACATTATGTTTAAACTTGCAATAGAGGAACAATAGGAGGCGAGTTTAGTCTCCTGGCAAATGCTGCCTGACCTGCTGAGATTTTCAGAATTTGCTGTTTTTATTTGCTATTTATTCTCCTGGTAAAAGGGCTCCCTTATTCCTGAATTACTCTTTATTTCACTTCAATAAATAGATAACTTTCAGTGAGAGAAAACGGATCCACCGGGGACCTTTCGCGTGTGAGGCCAACGTGATATCCGCCACACTGCAGCCCATCAAAGGGCGAGAAACCACTGAATATAAAGGATGAGCTCACAAATATCAGGGGCGGTGCAGTCTGGTCAACGTCAAACCCTCCTTTCTTATTCAGCAGAGGCATGAACGGGATCAGACGCCACAAAGTTCAATTAAAGACAAAAATACAAGAAACACTTCCAAATCTTTTCACTGTAAAATTCTTTCACTTTATTTGAAATCCTACTGCGTTGAATCTGAAAATGAGACCATGGGATTTTATCCTCACGACTGATTCTATTTTCTGTGCACGGTCGGAATAACCGGTGCTGTTAAATTTGACAAAAGTTGCCCCAGATTCCTTGTTGTCATCGGCAATGAAGGTTTTGAACCAGACTCCTAAAATACAGTGTGTAAAATGGGTTAACATGCACAAGAACATACGAACATAAGAAATGGGAGCAGGAGTCGGCCATACGCCCCTCATGCCTGCTCCGCCATTTAATACGATCATGGTCGATCCGATCATGGACTCAGGTCCACTTCCCTGCCCGCTCCCCAAAGCACAGGACAAATGATTGAAGTATCGACTGTCCCTCAGTTAGCATTTCTTTCATTGTGCAAAAGAAGGTGAGGGGTTAATTAATTATGCTTTCCCGTGAAAGCAACACAAAAGTTTAAGAAAAAAACATATGGTGACTGGCAGGTGAGCGTTGCTTCTGACACCTGGTGGGAATGTTCGGGGATTTTAAAGCCCCCTGTATTGTGAAACCTTCATAGAGAGGAACATCTCAAACTCACTGTGTAGACCTCATGGCGCAACGGTAGCGTGTCTGAATCCAGCTCAGAAGGTTGCGTGTTCAAATCATGATGGGGGTCATTGTCCTTTTGGATATTGTTCTTCAAGAATTAATATTTTCTTTGCTGTTTGGCAATAACCAGACCCTTGTTCCAAGGTGTGTCTCACTGTTTCCCCGGTGTCAGGCAGAGATACGCCTGCTGCCCTCATTTAATTCATGCGACAGGACACAAAAGTTCAAAATCAACCTGCAGGTGGCCACACACAGCACTGAATAGCCAGGATGGCCTAGTGGTCAATGGTGCTGTGATTAGATCGCAGTTTACTCTGGAGGTGTGAGTTTGAATCCTACTTCTCACATTTCTTATTTTTAATCATTAAGCGAAACTCATTGTTTGACACCACGACCAACTCATTAAAACTGTGATTCAGCAGTTCACCTGCTCGCTTAACATTTCCGTCTGACCTGCTGCTGAAAGTGGAGATGTTTCCGCAGTGTCGCGGTTAACACGTTCGCCTCACACGCGAAAGCTCACCGGGCGGGAATATTTTCTGTAGCTTTCTCCTCATGCATGCTCAGGGGCGAGATTGTTCTCCTGTGAAAAGTCATAAGATGATAAGCATCTAAGAATTAGGGGCCGGAGTACGCCATTCGGCCCCTCGAGCCTGCTCCTCCATTCAAGAAGATCCTGGCAGTTCCTCGACAGCAAGTTTAAACATCTGGGGCGGAGCCAACAGGCGCCTGGCTGCAATCAGTGAGAGAACGGTATGTTTGGCAGAAGTCTGGCGAGCTCAGTCAGTAAAACATAAGACTTTTAATCACAGGTTTGTGGTTTCAAGACCCACGTTGGACATTTACATTTTTCAAAGAATTATAGAAGTTTGCAGCACATAAGGAGGTCATTTCGGCCCATCACTTCCACCCCGGCCAACAAGAGTCAATCCAGCTTCATCCCACTTTCCAGCTCTGGGTCCATAACCCTGCAGGTTACGGCACTTCAGGTGCACATCCAAATAATTTTTACATGTGGTATCTGCCTCCGCCATTCTTTCAGGCAGCGAGTTCCTGACCGTCACAAACCTCTGCATGAAGAATTTTACCTTCAAATCCTCTTTAAACCTTCTGCCAATTAATTTACAGAAGAACATAAGAACATAAGAATTAGGAACAGGAGTAGGCCATCTAGCCCCTCGAGCCTGCTCCGCCATTCAACAAGATCATGGCTGATCTGACCGTGGACTCAGCTCCACTTACCTGCCCGCTCCCCGTAACCCTTAATTCCCTTATTGGTTAAAGATCTACCTCTCTGTGACTTGAATACATTCAATGAGCTCGCCTCAACTGCTTCCTTGGGCAGAGAATTCCACAGATTCACAATCCTCTGGGAGAAGAAATTCCTTCTCAACTCAGTTTTAAATTGGCTCCCCCGTATTTTGAGGCTGTGCCCCCTAGTTCTAGTCTCCAAGACCAGTGGAATCACCCTCTCTGCCTCTATCTTGTCTATCCTTTTCATTATTTTAAATGTTTCTATAAGATCACCACTCATCCTTCTGAACTCCAAAGAGTAAAGACCCAGGCTACTCAATCTATCATCATAAGGTAACCCCCTCATCTCTGGAATCAGCCTAGTAAACGTCTCTGTACCCCCTCCAAAGCTAGTATATCCTTGTTTAACAAAGGTGACCAAAACTGCAAGCAGTACTTAAATATATATGCCCCCTGGTTGTTGACCCCTCTGCTATCCACTACATCAAGGACCCTCATCATTTTATACATTTCAATGTTGTCTCCCCTCAGCCTCTTCTGTTCCAATGAAAACAAACCCAGCCTATCCAATCTGTCCTCATAGCTAAGATTCTCCATTCCTGGCAACATCCTCATAAATCTCCTCTGCACCCTCTCGTACAATCACGTAATTCCTGTAATACGGTGAACAGAACTGCACGCAGTACTCCAGCTGTGGCTTAACCAGTGTTTTATACATGTCAAGCATAACCAACCTGCTCTTCTATCCCATGCCTCAGCCAATAAAGGCAAGCATTCCATGTGCCTTCTGAACCACCTTATCCAACTGGCCTGTTACCTTCAGGGATCTGTGGACATGCACTCCAAGGTCCCTTTGTTCTTCCACACTTCTCAATGTCGCACCATTTAATGTGTGTTTCTTTCCTTGTTAGCCCTCCCCAAATGCACTGCCTCACACTTCTCTGGATTAAATTCCATTTGCCACTGTTCTGCCCACCTAACCAGTTGATTGATATCTTCCTGCAGTCCGCAGCTTTCTTCTTCATTATCAACCACACAGTCTATTTTAGTATCACCTGAAAACGTTTTAATCACACCTCCTATATTTAAGTTTAGATCATCGATGTTACCACTAAAAGCAAGGGACCTAGCACTGAGCCCTGCGGAACCCCACTGGAAACATCCTTCCCCTCGCAAAAACACTCATCAAACATTACACTTTGCTTCCTGCCTCTGAGCCAATTTTGGATCCAACTTGCCACTTTGCCCTGGTCCCATGGGCTTTTACTTTCGTGACCAGTCTTCCATGTGGGAACTTGGCGAAAGCTTTGCTAAAATCCTAATACGCTACATCATACGCACTGCCCTCATCGATCCTCTTGGTTACCTCCTCAAAAAATTCAATCTAGTGAGTCAGACAAGACCTTCCCTGAACAAACCCATGCTGACTATCCGTGATTAACCCATGTCTTTCCAAATGCAGAAATTAAATCATTGATAAATTTTATCCTGCTTTCACGGGAAAACACCATTAATTAACCGGTGATCTTTGTTGTGCATGTATAAAATAAGTATACACCCTGTACACTCAATGTACAGTTACATAAGACCACTGGATGTATCTTCACACTGTACACACGATGCTTGTACTACCAGAGGGTGCAACTGGTGGAGACCTCGGCGTCACCTGTACACGACAGGTAACCAGGTATAAAAGGGAGCTCACAGTAATGTACCCTCACTCAGCAGCTGCAATAAATGGACTAAGGTCACCACAGTTCAAGTACAATACCTTACCTCATGGAGTCATTACGAGAGTGCTCACAGACACAATAACTTGTGACGTGAATACGAATTTCCACGTGACAATGGCTAACCTTGGCACGTTTGATCAATTCGCCGATGGGGAAGATTGGGAGGCCTTTGTGGAAAGGCTCGAACAATTCTTTATTGCGAATGACCTAGCGGGAGACGACCCGACCTCGTTGGCTGATAAGCGCTGAGCTATCCTGCTCAGCAGTTGTGGGCCCACCGTCTGTGGCCTTGTCAGGGACCTGCTAGTCCCAGAGAAGACAACAACATATGTGGAGCTCTTAGCGCTGGTACAGGAACAGCTCAAACCTAAAGAGAGCATCCTCACAGCTGGACACCGTTTCGATACCCACCGGTGGACTGAAGGCCAAGAAATCGCAAAATATGCTGCAGACCTGAGACGATTGGCTGCACCATGTGATTTTAGCGATCACCTCACCAAAGCACTAAGGGACATCTTTGTTATTGGAATCGGCCACGAGGGCCTTCTCCACAGGCTGCTCTCTGCGGACACCATGGTCACCCTGCAGAAGGCAATTAATGTGAGCCTGGCTTTCATGATCTCGGCCTGCAACTCCAAGTGGATGTCTCACCCCCAGGACTCTAACTCGGCAAGTGCTGTGAACCGACTGGTGCCTTTTAGAGGCAGGGCTGCTGCTAGCAGTCTCTCTCAGGGAAGAGAGAACAGAACCCCGAGTCCCAGAATCCTGAGTCCGCCACATGGGGCCAACCGGCCAACCCCATGCTGGCGCTGTGGAGGAAATCACAGGGCCCACCAGTGCCGCTGTAAAGACTATACTTGCAAAGGCTGTAACATGAAGGGCCACCTCCAGCGAATATGCAAGAGAAATTGTACTCACCGAGTCGATGAAGAGTTGGCTGATCATCCGGAGTCCAGTGACAATGAGGTGTACGGAGTGTTTACCTGCACCACCGAGAGTTCCCTGCTGAAAATGGAAGTTGAAATCAACTATGTTCCAGTCACGATGGAGGTGGACACAGGGGCGAGCCAGTCACTGATGAATCAGGCGGCATTTGAGAATGATCCTGATCGAAGTGAAACTGCTCACCTACACAAACGATGCATCCCAGTCGTTGGCAGCGTGGATGTCCAGGTGTCCCATGGCGGCGAGATGCACAGGTTACCTTTGTGGATCATTGCTGGTAATGGTCCAAAGCTATTCGGTAGAAGATGGATGAAAAAGATCACTTGGAGCTGGGAAAAGCTCCAACCTCCAGCGATCGACGTCCTCCGCGGCCCCGAAGTTGGATCCAGCACAACACCTGAAAAACCAACCGCCCAACTCGACTGTGCGGCGACGACACAGACCGCTCAACCCAACGGCTAGATGATCCAGCCCAAACAACCATACCACACCTTCCAGGCTCCAGTGGCAGGACTCCAGAGAAAAAAATTCACGCAGAAGGTAACTTTGCGGCTTCCGTGGCAGAGCCTGGAGAGAAAAGAATCACCGCAGCCTACCTCATTGAGATAAAGAAGATGGCGTCCAAACCATGAGGTGAGGCACCTGAAGTCAAGATGGCGGCAGCCAGACCAAAAGGGAGCATCACGTGATGCCGAGCGGCGAACCGGATTGCGGTAAAGTTTGCAAGACCCTCTAAAAGGGGATTAGCAACCCATCACAATTAAAGGGAAAATTCCACTCTTGAGTGGGCAAATGCATGGCAGATGAAGTATAATGTGGATAAATATGAGGTTATCCACTTTGGTGGTAAAAACAGAGAGACAGACTATTATCTGAATGGTGACAGATTAGGAAAAGGAGAAGTGCAACGAGACCTGGGTGTCATGGTACATCAGTCATTGAAGGTTGGCAAGCAGGTACTGCAGGCGGTTAAGAAAGCAAATGGCATGTTGGCCTTCATAGCGAGGGGATTTGAGTACAGGGGCAGGGAGGTGTTGCTAGAGTTGTACAGGGCCTTGGTGAGGCCTCACCTGGAGTATTGTGTACAGTTTTGGTCTCCTAACTTGAGGAAGGACATTCTTGCTATTGAGGGAGTGCAGCGAAGGTTCACCAGACTGATTCCCGAGATGGTGGGACTGACCTATCAAGAAAGACTCGATCAACTGGGCTTGTATTCACTGGAGTTCAGAAGAATGAGAGGGGACCACATAGAAACGTTTAAAATTCTGATGGGTTTAGACAGGTTGGATGCAGGAAGAATGTTCCCAATGTTGGGGAAGTCCAGGATCAGGGGTCACAGTCTAAGGATAAGGGATAAGCCATTTAGGACCGAGATGAGGAGAAACTTCTTCACCCAGAGAGTGGTGAACCTGTGGAATTCTCTACCACAGAAAGTAGTTGAGGCCAATTCACTAAATATATTCAAAAGGAAGTTAGGTGAAGTCCTTACTACTCGGGGGATCAAGGGGTATGGCGAAAAAGCAGCAAAGGGTTGCTGAATTTGCATGTTCAACCAAAAACTCATTGAATGGCGGTGAAGGCTAGAAGGGCCGAATGGCCGACACCTGCACCTATTTTCTATGTTTCTATGTGTCTATGTTTATACAGCGATGATGCTGATACATATGTAAAAGATGTAACTGACAATTTCAAGTTTGTAAATGTAACTAATCATGATGTGTCGGGCACTTGCGATCAGAACCAATGTATTGTGAGAGTAAGCGAAGTGATGACGTGCGATGCTGGGATTTACAAGCATGCCACCAAAACCAAAGGCAACCTCCCGTCAGCACCCAGGTCCAGCGACCATGGAGCCTGCCCCTCCGTGACCAATGTGATACCCCAGGGAGTGTGGCCACACACAGAGGAAGCACACCAGCTGCAGGGCCAGTGATCAGCGGACGGCAAAGGCACCATTACCGGTACCCTGCCCCCGATCGGCTCTACCTCTCTGGCCACCAGGGCCAGTACTGGGAGCGAGCGGATAGAACCCTCCTGCCCTCCCAACGGGACCTGGGATGACCAGGCTCCCACTATCGCTGAAGGGCAGCAGGGAGACACCGCAGCCCTCAAAGGATGACAGGGAGGCCACACACTCCTGTGGCTCTGCCCACCACAAGGCAACGGCAAAGGCTTTGAGACTCAGCCACGTGAGCAATCTGAGCCCACCCAGCCGGCAGGGGACACAGCGCGCCATCAGACAACCTGGACACAGTCTGGTTACTCTGGAACTAGTGTCCTCACCCACCTGCACCTACACAACCCAGGGGCAAGACTGTGATACCACGTATGTACCTTACCTGTAAAATGTACTTGTTGCACGACTGCAGAACGCAAACAGTGATGTAACTAATCCGATGTTTTTTTGTTCTTTCTATATCACAGAAACTCTCACCACATTTAAAAAGTGCTTGGATGTGCACCTGAAGTGTCGTAACCTGCAGGGTTATGGACCTAGAGCTGGAAAGTGGGATTAGGCTGGAGAGCCTGTTATTGGCCGGCACGGTCACGATGGGCCGAAATGACCTCCTTCCATGCTGTAACCTTCTGATTATATAATTCTATGAAAAATAATCACCCAACGTGGGCTCGCACCTCCGAGCCTGAGATTTAGAATCTCATGATCTCCTGACTGAGTTAGCTGGGCTTCTGCAAAATGCACCTTTTTATCGTTAATTACAGCCAGGCGCCTGTTGGCTCCGCCCCAAATGTTTAAACTTGCTGTCGAGGAACTGCCAGGATCTTCTTGAATGGTGGACTAGGCTCGAGGGGCTGAATGGCCTACTCTGGCCCCTAATGCTTACATGTTTATGATCTTTTGACCTTTCACAGGAGAACAAACTCGCCCCTGATCATGCATGAGGAGAAAGCTCCAGATAATATTCCCACCTGGTGAGATTTCACGTGTGAGGCGAACGTGTTAACCGCTACAATGCGGAAACATCTCCAATGTTAAGCGAGCAGGTGGACTGCAAAATTCCACTTTTAAGGCGTTGGTCGTGGTGTCAAACAATGAGTTTCACTTAATGATTCAAAACAGGAAGTGTCAGAAGTGTGATGTGAACCCACACCTCCAGAGGAAACTGCGACCTAAACACAGAACCTCAGACCGCTCGGCCATCCTGACTATTTAGGGCTATATGTGGCCAATTGCAGGTTTATTTTGAACTTTTGTGTCCTGTCACATGAAATAAATGAGGGCAGCAGGCGCATCTCTGTCTGACATCGGGGAAACAGTGAGACATACCTTGGAGCAAGGGTCTGGTTATTGCCAAACAGCAAAGAAAATATTAATTCCCGAATTACCCTGAAGAACAGTGACCTCGACGTGATCTGGGGTCAGACGCGCTACCGTTGCGCCACAAGGTCGATGCAGCACATCGGAAATGTTTGACTCTATGAAGGTTTCACAATACAAGGGGCTTTAAAATCCCCGCCCATTCCCACCGGGTGTCAGAAGCAGCGCTCACCTGCCAGTCACCGTATGTTTTTTTGTTCAACTTTTGTGTTGCTTTCACGGGATTGCATCATTAATTAACCCGTCACCTTCTTTTGCACAATGAAAGAAATGCTAACTGAGGCAGAGTCGATACTTCAACCATTTTTTCCTGTGCTTTGCATAGAAACATAGAAACATAAAAACATAGAAACCAGGTGCAGGAGTAGGCCATTCGGCCCTTCGAGCCTGCACCACCATTCAATATGATCATGGCTGATCATTCACCTCAATACACATTTCCTGCTTTCTCTCCATACCCTTGATACCTTTAGCCGTAATGGCCACATTTAACTCCCTTTTGAATATATCTATCGAACTGGCCTCAACAACTTTCTGTGGTAGAGAATTCCACAGGTTCAAATTCTCTGAGTGAAGAAGTTTCTCCTCATCTCGGTCCTAAATGGCTTACCCCTTTTCCTTAGACTGTGACCCCTGGTTCTGGACTTCCCCAACATCGGCAACATACTTCCTGCCTCTAACCTGTCCAATCCTGTCAGAATTTTATATGTTTCCATGCAATTCCCTCTCATTCTTCTAAATTCCAGTGAATATAAGTCTAGTTGATCCAGTCTTTCTTTACATGTCAGTCCTGCCATCCCGGGAATCAGTCTGGTGAACCTTCGCTGCACTCCCTCAATAGCAAGAATGTCCTTCCTCAGATTAGGAGACCAAAACTGCATACAATATTCCAGGTGAGGCCTTACCAAGGCCTGCGTCCGCGCACATAAAGAGGCTGAACTCCAGGACATAGTCGACGTATTTACTGAGGCGTATGAAAGCATGGGCCTTACGCTAAACATCCGTAAGACAAAGGTCCTCCACCAGCCTGTCTTCACTGCACAGCACTACCCCCCAGTCATCAAGATCCACGGCGCGGCCCTGGACTCCATGGACCACTTCCCATATCTCGGGAGCCTCCTATCAACAAGAGCAGGCATCGACGACGAGATTCAACACGGCCTCCATGCACCAGTGCAGCCTTCAGCCGCTTGAGGAAAAAAGTGTTTGAAGACCAGGCCCTCGAAACTGCTACCAGGCTCATGGTCTACAGGGCTGTAGTAATACCTGCCCTCCTGTAAGGCTCAGAGACATGGACCATGTACAGTAGACACCTCAAGTTGCTGAAGAAATATCACCAACGATGTCTCCGCAAGATCCTACAAATCCCCTGGGAGGACAGACGCACCAACATCAATGACATTATTCAGGGTAACATCCCCAGCTTTGAAGCACTGACCACACTCGATCAGCTCTGCTGGGCAGGCCACATAGTCCGCATGCCAGACACGAGATTCCCAAAGCAAGTGCACTACTCGGAGCTCCTTCATGGCAAACGATCCAAAGGTGGGCAGCAGAAACTCTACAAGGACACACTCAAAGCCTCCCTGATAAAGTGCAATATCCCCACTGAAACCCAGGAGTCCCTGACCCAAGACCACGCTCAGTGGAGGAAGTGCATCCGAGAGGGCCTGAGCACCTCGAGTCTCAATGCCGAGTGCAGGTAGAAATCAAGTGCAGACAGCAGAAAGAGCGTTCGGCAAACCTGTCCCACCCATCCCTTCCCTCAACGACTATCTGTCCCACCTGTGACAGGGTCTGTGGCTCTCGTATTGGACTGTTCAGCCACCAAATAACTCACTTTAGGAGTGGAAGCAAGTCTTCCTCGATTCTTAGGGACTGCCTATGTAGATTCCAAAATTTGTGGAAACCCCCCAGTATTTGGACTCACTGAAAAGGAAATTCGATTTGGGACTAGTAAACATAAAGTTTGGGATCCTAAAAAGCATATGGAACAAATCTACAAGTCTTAACCAAGTTTGGGATTTTAAAAGGCATGTTTGTGCCTGTGGGGAAAAGCTGCAGTGACAGAGGGGTGGGATTTAGAGTTTGGATATTGTAGCGATTCAGTTTGTCTGGGGGAGCTCTTTAACCATTGTCAGGCCCCCAGAAAACATTAGCATTTAAACAATCGACCACGGAAGAAACATTATCCACCCCACCCACAGGACCCAAATATCACATCCATATTCCAACACCTTTTCAACAGGTAAAGAAATATCTGGCTCAGCCCAGACTTCGCGAAGCCAAAGCAGTGCTATTACAATGGACAAGAGTTCATCAGTTCATAAAGAAGGAGTATCGCCATCCCAAGTTCTATCAACACCAGATTAAAACATTTAATCAAGTCTCAGTTAGCTAGTCCGCCAAAACTTATACAAAGAAGACCAATTAAAATCAATGGGCAGCAAAACTTAAACAAAAGAAACGTTAGATTTGGCACGAAGATTAAGCAGCCTCTCAGAGTATAATTGGGGGCCTATCGTACCAAGAGCAACCTATTTTTCTGAGCATTATTTTGGAACAACAAGATCAAGATCGAGAGCAAACGGCGAGATAACACAGGAAGAGACATCACGACATCAGAGAAAAGACTTTCAAAAAACCAATCAGTGGAACATCAATACCAACTGACTTGGTAACAGCCATCAACCGGACCACCGCGACCGACGGACCCAACCAGGAAAATCAACCACTAGAAAACCGGGGTCCACGCAAGTTTTCCACTCTACAATTTGTGCCTCGATTGTCCAGCAGGTAAAAATTACAGAAACAACTTAAAACCCGATCGTGATGCAGGTTATACATCCATAAAAAGAAAATGGAGCACCAAGGGTTCATTCAAGACGGATAGTATTGAAAAGAAGTGAAGTTCTGCTGAACTGGTATCAAACCTTCGTTGGACCACACTTGCAGTACACTGTACAATTCTCATTGCCGTGTTATAAGAACATAAGAACATAAAAATTAGGACAGGAGTAGGCCATCTAGCCCCTCGAGCCTGTTCCGCCATTCAATAAGATCATGGCTGATCTGGTCGTGGACTCAGCTCCACTTACCCGCCCTCTCCCCGGAACCCTTAATTCCCTTATTGGTTAAAAATCTATCTATCTTTTACTTGCAAACATTCAATGAGCTAGCCTCAACTGCTTCCTTGGGCAGAGAATTCCACAGATTCACAACCCTCTGGGAGAAGAAATTCTTTCTAAACTGGGTTTTAAATTGGCTCCTCCGTATTTTGAGGCTGTGCCCCCTAGTTCTAGTCTCCCCAACCAGTGGAAACAACCTCTCAGCCTCTATCTTGTCTATCCCTTTCATGATTTTAAATGTTTCTAAAAGATCAGCCCTCATCCTTCTGAACTCCAACGAGTAAAGATCCAGTCTACTCAATCTATCATCATAAGGTAACCCCTTCATTTCTGGAATCGGCCTAGTAAATCGTCTCTGTACCCCTTCCAAAGCTAGTATATGCTTCCTTAAGTAAGGTGACCAAAACTGCACGCAGTACTCCAGGTGCGGCCTTACCAATACCTTATACAGTTGCAGCAGGGACTCCCTGCTTTTGTACTCCATCCCTCTCACAATGAAGGCCAACATTCCATTCGCATTCCTGATAACCTGCTGCACCTGCAAACTAACTTTTTGGGATTCATGCACAAGGACCCCCAGGTCCCTCTGCACCGCAGCATGTTGTAATTTCTCCCCATTCAAATAATATTCCCTTTTACTGTTTTTTTTCCCCAAGGTGGATGACCTCACAGTTTCCGACATTGTATTCCATCTGCCAAACCTTAGCCCATTCGCTTAACCAATCCAAATCTCCTTGCAGCCTCTCTGTGTCCTCTACGCAACCCGCTTTCACACTAATCTTAGTGTCATCTGCAAATTTTGTTGCACTACACTCTGTCCCCTCTTCCAGGTCATCTATGTATATTGTAAACAGTTGTGGTCCCAGCACTGATCCCTGTGGCACACCACTAACCACTGATTTCCAACCGGAAAAGGACCCATTTATCCCGACTCTCTGCTTTCTGTTCGCCAGCCAATTCTCTATCCATGCTAATACATTTCCTCGGACTCCGCGTACCTTTATCTTCTGCAGTAACCTTTTGTGTGGCACCTTATCGAGTGCCTTTTGGAAATCTAAATACACCACATCCATCGGTACACCTCTATCCGCCATGCTCGTTATATCCTCAAAGAATTTCAATAAGTTAGCTAAACATGATTTCCCCTTCATGAATCCATGCTGCGTCTGCTTGATTGCACTATTCCAATCTAGATGTCCTGCTATTTCTTCCTTAATGATAGTTTCAAGCATTTTCCCCACTACAGATGTTAAACTAACCGGCCTATAGTTTCCTGCCTTTTGCCTGCCCCCTTTTTTAAATAGAGGCGTTACATTAGCTGTTTTCCAATCCGCTGGTACCTCCCCAGAGTCCAGAGAATTTTGGTAGATTATAACAAATGCATCTGCTATAACTTCCGCCATCTCTTTTAATACCCTGGGATGCATTTCATCAGGACCAGGGGACTTGTCTAACTTCAGTCCCATTAGCCTGTCCAGCACTACCACCCTAGTGATAGTGATTGTCTCAAGGTCCTCCCTTCCCACATTCCTGTGGCCTGCAAATTTTGGCATGGTTTTTGTGTCTTCCACTATGAAGACGGAAGCAAAATAATTGTTTAAGGTCTCAGCCATTTCCACATTTCCCATTATTAAATCCCCCTTTTTATCTTCTAAGGGACCAACATTTACTTTAGTCACTCTTTTCCGTTTTATATATCTGTAAAAGCTTTTACTATCTGTTTTTATGTTTCGAGCAAGTTTACCTTGGTAATCTATCTTCCCTTTCTTTATTGCTTTCTTAGTCATTCTTTGCTGTTGCTTAAAATTTTCCCAATCCTCTAGTTTCCCACTAACCTTGGCCACCTTATACGCATTGGTCTTTGATTTGATACTTTCCTTTATTTCCTTGGTTATCCACAGCTGGTTATCCCTTCTCTTGCCGCCCTTCTTTTTCACTGGAATATATTTTTGTTGCGCACTATGAACGAACTCCTTAAAAGTCCTCCACTCTTCCTCAATTGTGCCACCGTTTAGTCCTTGTTTCCAGTCTAATTGAGCCAACTCTGCCCTCATCCCACTGTAGTCCCCTTTGTTTAACCATATTACGCTTGTTTCTGACACAACTTCCTCATCTTCAATCTATATTACAAATTCAACTATATTGTGAACACTCATTCCGAGAGGATCTTTTACCAGGAGATTGTTTATTTTTCCTGTCTCATTACACAGGACCAGATCTAAGATGTCTTGCTCCCTTGTAGGTTCTGTTACATACTGTTCTAAGAAAAAATCCCCTATGCATTCTCTGAATTCCTCCTCCAGGCTACCCCGTGCGATTTGAATTAACCAATCGATATGTAGGTTAAAATCCCCCATGACTACTACCGTTCCTTTTTCACATGCTTCCATTATTCCCTTGATTATTGCCCGCCCTACCGTGAAGTTTTTATTTGGGGGCCTATAAACTATGCCAACCAGTGACTTTTTCCCCTTACTATCTCAAATCTCCACCCACAACGATTCAACATTTTGTTAATTGGAGCCAATATCATCCCTCACAACTGCCCTGATATCATCTTTTATGAACAGAGCTACCCCACCTCCTTTCCCTTCTTGCCTATCTTTCTGAATCGTCAGATACCCCTGTCTGTTTAATTCCCAGTCTTGGCCACCCTGCAACCATGTTTCTGTAATGGCCACCAAATCATACCCATTTGTAATGATTTGTGCCGTCAACTCATTTACTTTATTTCGAATGCTGCGTGCATTTAGGTCGAGTGTTTTCATCCTAGTTTTTAAACCATGATTTTTAGTTTTGACCCCTCCTGCAGTCCTTGTATAATCAGTGGCCCTTTTTGTTTCTTGCCTTTATATCCTTATAAAAAGGATATAGAGGCACTGGAGAGGTTGCAAACACGATTTACAAGAATGATACCAGAAATACAACTTTATACCTATCAGAAAGGGATGAAGAGACTTGATCTCTTTTCTTTTGAAAAGCGAAGTCTGAGGTGTGACCTAATTGAGGTGTATAATATGATGAAAGGTTTTGATTAAGTTGACACAGAGAGAGCGTGTTCATGTGTGGGGAAGAACAACACTGTAACTATCAATATAAGAGAGTCACCAAAAAACCAAGTGGGGAATTCAGCAAAAGTGTCATTACACATAGATTGGTGAGGATGTAGTTGAGGCGAAATGTATAGATTAATTTAAGGGGAGGCTAGATAAGTAACTGAGGAATAAGGGAATAGACAGTTACACTGATAGAGTTAGATGTGAAAAGACATGAGGAGGCTCAAGTGGAATATAAACGCCAAATGGGCTTTTGCTGTGCTGTATATAATATGTCATTCGAAATGTGACTCACATTCAGAATAATTCTCTAGTGACAGATAAACCTAGCAATACATGGGCACTGGAGTCTGGTGTTCAACGCCGGTTATTAACCCACATATAATACAATTCTCCAATGACAGATACCTCCACTAATACATCGCCAATGGAATCAGGGGTTCCACTGCAGTTACTGACCCACAACCAGTGCAGTTCGACAGTGGCATATACGCCCTGTGTTACATGACAACTGGGGTAAAATGATGCACTTCAGTTCGTGACCCACACTCAGTAAAATTCAACAATGGCAGAAACTTCCAATATCACATGGCCACTATGGTGAGATGTTCGACCGCAGTCAATGAACGACACTCAATACAGTTGTACAATGATATATAGTCCCAGTAATACATATCCAGTCCGGTCAGATATTGCAGTCTGCCCAGTGCCTCTCAGTTATCACAACTCTATTGTGACAGCGAATCCCAGTAAGAAACAAACTTTCGAGAGCTTTTAGCACCGAGGGCAGGTGAAAGTATACAAAGTGTTCCAACAACAGCAATAACTTCATCATTTGCGTGTCTGTCGATTACAGAGTTATGTTTTTTGTTAAAGGAACGGCATAAATGAGCAGTGGGAATTTGGCTAATGTGGACTTCCGATTTATTGAAATTATATCACTGCCCCTGCCATTTAATGGTCATCACTACATTGTCAGATACAGAACAAGGCCAAATATGGTTCACACACAGTGTTACACAACGTCAATGACTATAATCACTTACCAGGAAGAGCAGTGACTGCAAGGATCACGTAGAGTATTTTATCAATGATGGAAAATGTCGCACGCATTTTCTGTGTTAAGCGATGTTGCCTCTTCGTGCTTTAGGCAATCTCTCTGAATTAAACTCTGAAATATTCATGGAGCCTTTCAATTATATCCTGTGGGCTCCCCACTGGGACAGCCAAGTTGCAACAGAGTTGAAATTAGTTTCAGTTGTTTGAACAAACACATTACGGCCGCTGATTTGAGTCCCTCATGACATAGAATATGTTTAAATGCAAAATTCCGAAATTGAAGCTAAACGTCCCAAAACTGGAAAATGTTGATAATACTTATTATATAATGTAATTGGAAACGATGCTCTTTCTCCAATGGCCGTGTTCCTTCAAACACAATCAGACTCATTGTACAGATTGTATATTGTTCTGATGAATGTTTTGCACTCTTCTGTGTTAATTCAGTGATTACTTTCCAAATGTTAGCTGAGTCTCTCGGGTCTGCTCTACTTCACTGCGGTATGCGGCTGCCTACTATAACTCTGGATATGTAATTCTCAATTAAAATGCAGTGCTCATTTTACTGTCGAACACTCATTTGTTCTAACTTAGAGTCAGCAATGAGTAAGGATCCATTTTTCCACAGCACCTCAAACAAATACAGCATGTCACCCAATTAATGAAACACCTCGAACTAATAAAATAAGGTGCAATTTTCACTCATAGTATAAATCTTAAAAGTACGGTTTCATTCTGGGTAATCTGCGATATACGCCTTCAAAGGCAATGGGAAAACATCGCCAGGGTGTAAAATAATTTGTTCTGGGCTCTGCATCTTTGTAATGTAGACAAATTTGCTGCTGATACAAAGAGAAGATGGGAAAGCAAGTTGTGAGGAGGATGCAAACAATCTGCAAAGCGATATCGATAGGGTCAGTGAGTAAGGAAAAAATTGGCAGCTGCAGTATAATGTGGGAAATATGAGGCTATCCACTTTGGTAGGTAAAACAAAAAAAGCAAATTATTACTGAAATGGGGAGAGATTGCAAAATGCTGTGGAGCAGAGGGATCTGTGAGTCATTTTACAGAAGAACATAAGAAATAGGAGCAGGAGTAGGCCATACGGCCCCTCGAGCCTGCTCCGCCATTCAATAAGATCATGGCTGATCCGATCATGGACTCAGCTCCACTTCACTGCCCGCTCCCCATAACCCCTGATCCCCTTATCATTTAAAAAGCTGTCTATCTCTGTCTTAAAATTATTCAATGTCCCAGCTTCCACAGCTCACTGAGGCAGGCAATTCCACAGTTTTACAACACTCTGAGAGACGACATTTCTCCTCATCTCAGTTTTAAATGGGTGGCCCCTTATTCTAAGATCATGCCCTCTAGTTCTAGTCTCCCCATCAGTGGAAACATCCTCTCTGCATCCACCTTGTCAAGCCCCCTCATAATCTTACACGTTTCGATAAGATCACATCTCATTCTTCTGAATTCCAATGAGTAGAGGCCCAACCTACTCACCCTTTCCTCATAAGTCAACCCCTCATCTCCAGAATCAAACTAGTGAACCTTCTCTGAACTGCCTCCAAAGCAAGTATAGCCTTTCGAAAATATGGAAAACAAAACTGCACGCAGTATTCCAGGTGTGGCCTCACCAATACGTTATATAGCTGTAGCAGGACTTCCCTGCTTTTATTATCCATCCCCTTTGCAATAAAGGCCAAGATACCATTGGCCTTCCTGATCACAAAAAGTTAGCATGCAGATACAGCAAGTAATTAGGAAGGCAAATGGAATGTTGGCCTTTATTTCAAGGGGGATGGAATATATAAGTACGGCAGTCCTGCAACAACTGGACAGAGCACAGGTGAAACCACACCTGGAGCACTGCATACAGTTTTGCTCTCCTCATTTCAGGAGGGCTAAACTTACATTGGGGGCATTTCAGAGAAGGTTCACAAGGTTGTCTTATGAAGAATGGTTGAACAGGTTGGGATCTACCTATTGGAGATTAGCAGAGTGAGAGATGATATCTTTGAAAGGTGTAAGATTCTGAGGGGGCTAGACAGGGTAGATGCAGAGAGGATGTTCCTCTTGTGAGGGAATCTAGATCTAGGGGACATAGCTTCAGAATAAGGGGTTGCCCATTTAAAATGGGGATGAGGAGGAATTTCTTCTCTCAGAGGGGCGTGAATCTTTGTATTTCTACCCCTGAGAGCTGTGGAGGCTCAGTTATTGTATATATCTAAGTTGGAGGTAGACAGATTTTTGAACGATATGGGAGTCAAGGGTTCGGCGGAGATGACAGGGAAGTGGAGTTGAGGCCAAGATCAGATCAGCCATGATCTCACGGAATGGTGGAACAGGCTCGAGGGGCTAAATGGCCTCCTCCTGTTCCTATGTCCCTCTGTGTAAGGTCTGGGAAACACACGGTGGTGATCTGTGGAAACTTCAACTAAATGGTGTTGTTTTAAGGGGGATGCAGAAACAGAGTGACCGAGAGATTTACACACAGCAATATTTGAAGGTGGGTAGACAAGTTGATAAGGTTATTAAAAAAGAATACAGGACCCTTGGCTTTATAATGTGAAATAGATTACACCGGTGAGGAACTTACACCAAAGCTTTATAAATACCTGCTTAGGCCTCAGTTGGATCCTGTTTACAGTTCTGGGCACCACAATTTAGGAAGGATATCGAGGATTTGGAGAGAACATAAGAAATATATAAGAAACATTTTCTGTTTTTATTGAAAACACAAACACAGGTATTCATTGAAATCCAATCTGTAGGTGGCCACACACAGATTGAAAAGAGCCAGGGAGACCGACAGAATCGGGAAACATCGGGAAATGGACAAGAGATATTGACAAGGACTAAAACCGCTTTGAGACCAGACAATTGCGGGAACCCCTGTGGTTAATGAAAGGGCTTTGGGTGGTTGATTTCCTGACACACTTGTAATGTGGGGAAAGATGTGCCCAAATCACCCCCACATGGTCCTCAACTCTTTCAGAAGCAAGAGAGTGTGTAACCTGGGTCTATAACATAAAGTAATGGGGTCCTTAACGATTAAAGCCCATTATTAATTTTCTCACACACTTCAATTATGTTTATGAAATGAATTGATGGAAACTTCAGTAACTGAACTTTACTGAGTTAAGGAACTTTAAACATTGAAGAAGTTTTATCCCCTATCTGATTTTACACACACTGCATTTTAGCAGAGTGAGTTAAAATGCCCATCGCTCATGATACAAGGAACCTGGGTCTACTTTTTGAAAATGTATTCCACAGAAAAATATTCTCCAAAACAATGTTTCTGTCCGTGCTCAAACCGGGGATATTTCACATGTGTGGCGAACGTGATAACCGTTACACGACGGAAACCTCTGCTTACACCTCGAAAAAAAGCATCCTGCAGCGCTGCCTCACTTCCCAGCAACAGATCAAAGCCGCAAACAAACCAATCGATTATTCCCACTTCCCCACCTCCACAGATACTGCCCGACCTGCTGAGTGTTTCCAGCATTTTCTGGGGTTGATGTGCGTCGCTTTCAATCTTTGAAATTTCACCAAGCAATGAAATGGTGAATCCAACTGTCCCTGTAAGCACTTTGTTCGCGTTTAATCAAAGGAATATCCGCAGTCGGGAGCAGAAAAGGAATTAAAACCGAATACCGGCTTCGGGACAATCAGAATACTTTGTCACAGACAAGGCACCGGAAGGCTGGAAGGTAGATCACACCGGTTGTGGGAGAGCTGTTTGGCGGTGACATGGAAGTGTCTGCAGTGTGCGGGACCAGACTGCTTCCACACATCCACAATGAATGTCCCACCCTTTCTTTGGGAAAAGTACAACTGAGAGTGGACAAGTTCCATCCCGGTCGGAGCAATCTGAAGCTTTATCTGATTGACACTCTGGTTTTGGATGTCTTGCAACAAATATCGGTGTGAGTCTCTGTGACGCAATGGGTTAGCGCGTTTGGATGTTAATTGAAAGCTTGGTGGTTCGAGCCCACCCAGGGACCAAGCCTTTAATTGTGTTTTCCCCGAGGATTCGGTGCCGCACAGTTCCAGGTTGTCATTGTGTGCTTTGGTGTCATGAATATATTCCGCAAACATTGCCAGCTGTGCTGTTATCCAGTCAGTTCCCACTCTAATACTTTTATGAGCATTCAATTCAAGTGTCGAGTTTGAGTGTATACAGAACTGTACAGTGATATCAGAAAATTTAACAAGGCTGTGGGATATTGTGTTTTGTTACTATTGAACCACGAACATGAATGAATCCATTTTTTCTAATATTTAATTGACCAAGTTTTCAAAATGTTTCCACCCAATTTTGAACCAGGAACTTTTCGCGTGTTCGGCAAATGTGACAACCACTACACTACGGAAACACTGCATTTGAAGTAATGTTAGGAACATAACCAGAGCTTTAACCTACACAGCTGGACGATACTACAGGAGCTGGTTTTACTAGAATAGAATGACGGTGCGAAATTTAGGAAGGCTGTGAGTGTGGTAGGAATTGATCCAGTGTTTCCCAGACTTTACACATTGGAACAGGAGCTGGCCATTTAGCAGCGAGTGGTTAGGATCTGGAATGTACTGGAGGCAGACTCAATCTTATCTTTCAAACGGGAGTTGGATAAGTGTCTGAAGGAAAAACAATTGCAGGCCTCAGGGGAAAGAGCGGGTGAGTGGGACTCGCTGAGAGTCGGCACGGGCTCGACGGGCCGAATGGCCTTCCGTGCTGTAACCATTCCATGATTCTATAAGTTAGTGGCACATTTCATAGTGTGTGTGGAAGCAGAACATTGCAAAGGGACATGGATTGAGTCGGCAAAACTAGAGGCATCTGATTCAGGAGATTCGGGGGGTGTGGAAATTCGGGAGTTTAATGAATTTGAAAGGAACATTTTTGTTTTGTGCAGTTTTGGTCATAGAAATGTTTGTGAAAGGAATTGTTTGCACAGAGGAATGCAGCATTTCATCTTCTGCCTCAACACTTCTTTCTGTGTGTCGGGGTCACATTTCTTTTCGATGTCATTCTTCTAGAATTTATATTTCCTTTGCTGTTTCACAATAACCAGACCCTAGCTCTAAAGTCAGTCGCACTATTTCCCCAGTCTCCTGTTGATGTTACCAGCAATGAACATTTTGAATCAGATCCCTAAAGCACAGTGTGTAAAATGGGACATGTTTTAACAATTAACGTGGGGCTCACACCCCTGAATCCAAGATTAAGATTCTCATGCTCGACCGATTGACCTCGCCGGGCTTCTGCCAAATGCACCTTTTTGTCGCTGATTGCAGCCAGGCGCCTGTTGGCTCCGCCCCAGATGTTTAAACTTGCTGTCGAGGAAATGCCAGGATCCTCTTGAATGGTGGACCAGGCTCGAGGGGCCGAAAGGCCTACTCCGGCTCCGAATCCTGACATGTTTATGATCTTATAACCTTTCACAGGAGAACAAACTCGCCCCTGAGCATGCATGAGGAGAAAGCTCCAGAAAATATTACCACCCGGTGAGCTTTCGCTTGTAAGTGTAAAGTCCTGACCCTGCAGTACAGACTCAGACGAGGCACATGCTGAAGTCAAGGTCACTCTGGACCTGCACCTTTATTTCACAGCTCTCATGTGCCACACTTGCCTGAGACCTGCCTTTATATACCTGTGTGGAACAGGTATGCAGTGTCTCCTGCAATTGCACCCCTGGTGGTAACGTATGCTTGTGGTTACAGGTCATATCTAGTTACAGTCATGTATAGCATGGTAAGATACAGTTATATACAGTAGTGTGAGATACATGACATCAAACTCCCCCAAGGTCTTATTGTCTTTATAGATTCAGACTCTCAGGTGGTCGACGCTCTCGCGTGGAGCGTCTTAGTTGTGGTTCAGTTGTTTGCCTTGGTGCCTGTTTTTCTTTCAGTGTGATTGCAGGTATCTCGCCTGGGCTGTCTGTTGAGACTGCCCTTTCCTCAGGTTGTTCCCTCTGTCTGTCCACCAGGTGTGGTGTGAGTTCCATACTGTAGTCTGCCTCTCGTCCTGTAGTATTGTTGGTGAATCTACTTTTTACTTGGTCGACATGCCTCCGACAGGTTTGGCGATTGTCCATTTGTACAACCAGTAGCCTGTTTCCTTCCTTGCCTGTTACTGTCCCTGTACGTCATTTGGGACCCCTGCCATAGTTTAGCACAAGCACTTTGTCCCCTATCTCATTCCACCTCCCCCTCAAATTTAGGTCATGGTACTCTGTTAGCTTCCGGCGCTTAGCCTCAACAATTTCATGCATGTCTGGGAGGATTAACGAGAGCCTCGTCTTTAAGATTCATTTCATCAATAGTTGCGCGGGAGGAACCCCAGTCAACGAATGTGGACGAGATCTGTATGCCAGCAGCAGTCGCGACAGGCGGCTCTGCAGCGTGGGACCTTGGATTCTGAGCATGCCTTGTTTAATGATCTGCACTGCTTGCTCCGCCTGGCCATTGGAGGCCTGCTTTAACGGTGCCGTCTTAACATGATTTATGCCGTGGTCAACTATAAATTCTTGAAATTCTGCGCTCGTGAAGCACGGACCATTATCACTGACCAATATGTCAGGAATTCCGTGCATTGCAAACATGGTTCTCAGGCTCTCCACAGTGGTGGAGGTAGTGCTCGAGTTTAAAATGGTGAACTCGATCCATTTTGAAAATGCATCAACGGCTACGAGGAACATTTTGCCCATGAATGGGCCCGCATAGTCTACATGCACCTGCGACCACGGTTTTTGTGAACCAGGGCCAGGGGCTTAGGGGGGCCTCCCTGGGGGCATTACTGAGTTGGGCACAAATGGTGCACCGACGGATGCAGAGCTCCAAGTCCGCGTCAATGCTAGGCCAGCAGACGTGGGATCTGGCTATGGCCTTCATTAGGACGATCCCCGGGTGCTCGCGGTGGTGCTCCCGGACAAACGCCTCTCAGCCTCGCAAGGGCATAACTACTCCGCTGCCCCACATCAGGCAGTCTGCCTGTAGTGATAGTTCATGCCTGCGCCTATGGAAAGGTTTGATCTCCTTTTGGCAGGCATCGCGGGTCTCTGCCCTGTCACCAGTTAAAACGAATCTTTCGTCCAGGCTCTGATTTGGTGCGACATCATGGGCGAACCTGTGGATTCAAAGGCACTGATTGCCATGACCATCTCACAGTCCTGTTCGTCCGAACCTTCTGTGGTCGCCAGGGGTAGCCTGCTAAGCGCATCGGCACAGTTGTCTGTGCCTGGTCTGTGCCTTATTGTGTAGTCGTAAGGCACCAGCATGAGTGCCCACCGCTGAATGCGTGCCGAGGCTTTGGCGTTTAGTGCCTTGCACTCAGATAGCAGGGACGTGAGGGGTTTGTGGTTGTTTTCTAACCCGAACTTGGCCACGAAAAGGTATTGGTGCATCTTTTTGACATCGTACACGCACGCGAGATCCTCCTTCTCAACCATATCGTACCAGCACGCCACCCGCGAAAGTGACCTGGAGGCATAAGCAATGGGTTGTAATTTCCCCGCATCATTGATGTGCTGTAAAACGCATCCGACCCTGTACGCTGACGCAACACATGTAAGAACTAACTTTTTACCTGGGTGAAAAAAGGCTAAAACACTGTTGGAATATAGAAGATTGAGTTCTTTATTGAAGGCGCGTTCTTGGGCGGCCCCCCAAAACCAATCGTACCCCTTTCTGAGTAGCATGTGGAGAGGCTCCAGCAGCGTGCTCAAGTTCTGCATAAAGTTCCCAATGTAATTGAATAGCCCGATAAAGGCAGGCAGTTCCGAGATATTCCAGGGCCTGGGTGCCAGACGAATTGCTTCGGTTTTTGATTCTGTTGGGCAGATTCCATCAGCGGCAATCCTTCTGCCAAAAAATTCAACCTCAGGCGCGAGAAACAGACACTTGGATTTCTTAACTCTTGGGCCTACTCGATCCAATCGACTTAGTACTTCCTGCAAATTGCGGAGATGGGAGTCGGTGTCCCTGCCCGTGATGAGTATGTCATCTTGAAACACAACCGTCCCCAGGATGGACTTGAGCAGACTCTCCATGTTGCGCTGGAATATAGCAGCTGCTGACCTGATGCCGAATGGGCATCGATTGTACATAAAAAGGCCTCGATGTGTGTTGATGGTGGTGAGTAGCTGAGACTCTTCGGTCAGTTCTTGCGTCATATACGCAGATGTATGATCTAGTTTCGAGAAAAGTTTTCCTCCAGCCAACGTGGCAAATAGGTCCTCTGCTCTGGGCAGCGGGTATTGGTCCTGTAGGGAGACGCTGTTATGGTAGACTTGTAATCCCCACAGATTTGTACGGATCCAACAGGCTTCATGACGGGGATGATGGGACTTGACCAGTCGCTAAATTCCACGGATGAGATAATGCCTTCCCGCAGGTCCAGTTCGTGTTCAATCTTTTCCCTCATCATATAAGGCACAGCTCTAGCCTTGTGATGGACTGGTCTGGCATCCTGTGTGATGTAGATTTTAACTTTAGCCCCTTTGAAGGTACCCACACCTGGCTGAAAGAGATGTTCAAAACGACTTAGAACTGCAGAGTAGTGTGAGATACATGACAGTAAGGTGAACGTGTGAACGGCCACACTGCGGAAACATCTCCACCTTCAGCACCAGGTCAGACGGAGATGCTGAGCGAGCAGGTGAACTGCAGAATCCCACTTTTTAGGAGCTGATCGTTGTGCCAAGCAAATGAGTTTTGCTTAATGACTAAAAATAAAAGGTGCTAGAAGTGGGATTCAAACCCACACTTTCAGACCAGACTGAACACAACAGCTTAGACCGCTCGGCTGTCCTGACTATCCAGTGCTGTATATGGCCACCTGCAGGTTGATTTTGAACTTTTGTGTCTTGTCACAAGAAATAAATGAGGGCAACAGGTGTTTCTCTGACTGACACCGGGGAAACAGTGAGACAGACCTTGGAGCAAGGGTGTGGTTATTGCCAATCAGCAAAAAAAATATTAATTCCGGGATTACCCAGAAGAGCAGTGACCTCGACGTGCTTTGAACACGCAACCTTCTGATCTGGAATCAGACGCGCTGCCGTTGCACCACGAGGCCTACACAGGTAGCTTGAGATGTTCGTCTATATGAAGATTCCGTAATACAAGGGGCTTTAAAATCCCTGTCCATTCCAACCAGGTATCAGAAGAAGCGCTCACCTGCCAGTCACCGTATGTTTTTTGTTTAACTTTTGTGTTGTTTTCACGGGAAAGCATCATTAATTAACCCGTCATCTTCTTTTGTACAATGAAAGAAATGCTGACTGAGGGACAGTCGATACTTCAATCATTTGTTCTGTGCTTTGCATGTTAACTGTTCAACCATATCCCATTTTACACACTGTGTTTTAGGAGTCTGGTTCAAAATCCTCATCGCTGGCGACACCAGGAATCTGGTGCAACTTTTGTCAAATTTAACAGCACCGGTTATTCCGACACGCCAAAGTTCCCTGGTGGATCCATTTTCTCTCGCTAAAAGTTATCTATTTATTGGTGAAATAAAGAGCAATTAAGGAATAAGGGAGCCCTTTTGCTATGAGAATAAATAACAAATAAAAACAGCAAATGCTGGAAATCTCAGCAGGTCAGTTAGCATTTGCCAGGAGACAAGACACACCTCCGATTGTTCCCCTATTGGAAATTTCAACACAATGTTCTCGCCCGGCATCGAACCGGTGACCTTTCATGTGTAAAGCAAACGTGATAACCGCGACACTAGGGAAACCTCTGGCACAGTGATCTCAACAGACGGGAGCTGACCAGTGAGCTCCCTCTGTGCAGATCACCACTGATTTTTAATGTGGAAGCAAGTCATCCTCGACTCCGGGGATTACCTCAGAAGAGAGGAGGATCAGGAATGTGTTGGCTCACCTGAAACAACTTCTGTCCCACACTGAAAGTTCTCAATCCTTCTCCTCTGCTGCCCTTTACAGAAATGTCACGTGTTCACTTCCACATCCTCACAGTGGGGCCACAGAGGCTCCGACCGTCTCCCAGCGATCAGCGAACTCGCCCAGTTTGTAAAATTAAACCCGGGACATGTGTCCGGCAAAGGGCAGGCGAAGCGGGAGAGTGTGTAAGCTCATTCTGTAACAGATAGTAGTGGGGTTATTAACGGCGATTACAGCAATCATTAATCCTCTCACACACCTCAATTATGTTTCTGCGATGAACTGATTGAGAATGGAAAGGGTTAATGCTCGGGATCTTAACCACTCAACCAGGGAACAGCTTCGAAAATCTGTATCAATATAAAAATATATATTTATATATGAACCTGTATGTCAACGGCAAGCTGCCGAGACCTCATGGCACAACGGTCGTGAATCTAACTTTGAGCGAGAGAAATTGTTCCACAGTGACACCCATTTCATCTTTTATTCCCTTTTAAACACTAGAAACTGAGACAGGGGGAATAAATAGAGAAATAAAAGCACAGTGATACAGACAAGAGGAAGAGAGAAGGGGAAATACTGTCCCCACCCAGAACTAATGCAGAAACCCCTCTGCTGCGCTCGGGGTGGCCACCCACAGCCTGGATACACTAAAGTCCCAACAGCTCATTGACTGTCGGAGTGGGACCGTGCGGCGCTTCAGAAGACAGGTCGAAAAAGCAAAGTCACTGATTAGGTCTCACGTGCTTCTCTAATCAAGAGAAGCCACACACAAAAACTTGCTTTTATAATGGCTATACATTACCGCTATGATTGTCAAGCAGTTGTTTCATTGATCTAAAGGTCTGACTTTAGATGAGTCGAAGTTAAATGAAATTTGTGAGAAGTCCTGTGTTCCAATCCTGGACGAATCCATTATTTTGCCGGCGAGTTTTGAAATTGCATAGAAATTTTGCAAAGGAAGACTTGCATTTCTGCAGTGCCTTTCAGGAACTCATGACGCCCCAAAGCGCTTTACAGCCGTTGAGTTATGTTTGAAGTGTTGTAGTGTGGGGAAAGATGTGCCCAAATCACCCCACACGAACCTCAACTCTTTACAAAGGAGTTTGGTGCAAATAATCAGGTGCCTCAGGGACGAGGACTTTCTTTGAATGAGTTCTGCTTGTACCTGCATTCAAGCTTGAAACAGCAACTGGGCTTCCATCTCACGGGAGCAGCGTGTAGCGGTTAGCGAGTAGGTCACAAGGTTTGGGGTTGATGTGCGTCACTTTCAATCTTTGAAATTTCACCAAGAAAAGAAATGGTGAATCCAACTGTCCCTGCAAGCATTTAGTTCCCGTTCAATCACAAGAATATCCGCAGTCAGGAGCTGAAAAGGAATTAAAACCTAATAAGGCTTCGGGACAATCAGAATACTTTGTCACAGACAAGGCACCGGAAGGCTGGAAGGTAGATCACACCGGTTGCGGGAGAGCTGGTTGGTGGTGACATGGAAGTGTCTGCAGTGTCCGGGATCAGACTGCTTCCACGCATCCACAATGAATGTCCCACCCTTTATTTGGGAAAAGTGCAACTGAGAGTGGACAAGTTCCAACTGGTCGGAGCAATCTGAAGCTTTAACTGACGGACGCCCTGGTTTGGGATGTCTTGCAGTATACACTTGTGTCAGTCTCTGTGGCGCAATGGGTTAGCGTGTTCGGTTGTTAACCAAAAAGTTGGTGGTTTAAGCCCTCTCAGGGACTTCAACTGTTTTCCCCGAGGATACTGTGCCGCACAGTTCCAGGTTGTCATTGTGTGCTTTGGTGTCACGAATATATTCCGCAAACATTGCCAGCTGTGCTGTTATCCAGTGAGTTCCTACTCCAATACTTATATGAGCATTCAGTTCAAGTGTCGAGTTTGAGTGTATACAGAACTGAACATAGATATCAGAAAATTTAACAAGGCTGTGGGACATTGTGTTTTGTTAATATTGAAACATTAATATGAATAAATCCATTTTTTCTAATATTTCATTAAACGGGTTTTCAAAATGTTTCCGCCCAGTTTCGAACCAAAGATCATTCGCGGGTGAAGAAAATGTGACAACCACGACACTACGGAAACACTGCAATTGAAGTGATGTTATGAACATAACCAGAGCTTTCACCGACACAGCTGGCCTACACTTCAGGAGCTGGTTTTATGAGAATAGAAAGACGGTGCTATATTTAGGAAGGCTGTGAGTGTGGCAGGAATTGATCTCGTGTTTCCCAGACTTTACACATAGGAACAGGAGATGACCATTTAGCAGCAAGTGGTTAGGATCTGGAATGCACGGCTTGAAAGGGTGCTGGAGGCAGACTCAATCTCATCTTTCAAACGGGAGTTGGATCAGTGTCTGAAGCAAAAACAATTGCAGGGCTACGGGGAAAGGGCGGGGGAGTGGGACTCGCTGAGAGTCGGCACGGGTTCGACGGGCCGAATGGCCTTCCGTGCTGTAACCATTCCATGATTCTATAAGTTAGCGGCACATTTCATAGTGTGGGTGGAAGCAGAACATTGCAATGGGACATGGATTGAGTCGGCAAAACTAGAGGCATTTGATTCAGGAGATTTTGGTGAAGCGGAAATTCGGGAGTTTAATGACTTTGCAACGAACATTTTTGTTTTGTGCAGCTTCGGTCAGAGAAATGTTTGTGAAAGGAATTTTTTGCAGAAATGGATGCAGCATTTCATCTTCTGTCACTTCTTTCTGGGTGTCGGGTCACATTTCCTTTCGATGTTATTCTTCCAGAATGTATATTTTCTTTGGTGTTTCACAATAACCAGACCCTTGCTCTAAAGTCAGTCTCACTGTTGCCCCAGTCTCACTGTTGATGTTACCAGCAATGAACATTTTGAACCAGACCCCGAAAGCACAGTGTGTAAAATGGTTTATGGTTCAAGAGTTAACTTGCAGAGCATAGATAAATTATCCAATTATGGAATCTCCTTCAGTTAGAATTTCTTTATTTGTGCAAAAGAAGATCATCGGTTAATTAACGATGTATTCCCGTGAAAGCAACATAAAATGTAGTTAAAAAGTAATCAACAAACTTGGTGTTCGAATCCGAGAACCTGAGATTAATAATCTCACACTGTATCAACTGAGCTCGCTGTGCTTCTGCTAAAGCAAACGTTTTTGTCACTGATTGCAGCCAGGCGCCTGTTGGCTCCGCCCCAGATGTTTAAACTTAATGTCGAAGAACTGCCAGGATCTTCTTGAATGGTGGACCAGGCTCGAGGGGCCGAATGGCCTACTCCAGCTCCTAATCCTTACATGTTAATGACCTTATGACCTTTCACAGGAGAACAATCTCGCCCTGAGCAGGCATGAGGAGAAAGTTCCAGAAAATATTCCCACCCGGTGAGCTTTCGCGTGTGAGGCGAACGTGTTAACCGCTACACTGCGGAAACATCTCCACTTTCAGCACCAGGTCAGACGGAAATGTTAAACGAGCAGGTGAACAGCTGAATCCCACTTTTAAGGAGCTGGTCGTGGTGCCAAGCAAATGAGTTTTGCTCAATGACTAAAAATAAGAAAAGGGATTTGAAACCGCGCTTTAAGAGCAGACTGCAAACTGAACGCAGCACCTTCGACGGCTCGGCCATCCAGACTGCAAGTTCATTTAAATTTTGAACTTTTGTGTCTTGTTGCATGAAGTAAATGAGGGCATCTGGTATATCTGTGCCTGACACCCGGGAAACAGTGAGACAAAGATTGGAGCAAGTGTCAGGTTATTGCCAAATAGCAAAGAAGTTCGCACCTTTTGAAGAACAATGATCCCGACATGATTTGAATACACAGCCTTCTGATCTGGAGTCAGACACACTACCGTTGCACCACAAGGTCTACAGTGCAGATTGTCCATGTTTGGAAACATGAAGGTTCCTGAAACACAGTTTCATTTACGCTGCATTGGTGCAATGAAAGGGCTTTAAAATCCCCGGCCACTCCCAGCATGGGTCAGACAGCATCAGAAGCAGTGCCCACCTGTCACTCACCCTCTCACGCCCGCTTTCATCACCTGCTGCCCGCGGACTGCAGCAAATCCAGTTCATCATCATCATAGGCAGTCCCTCGAAGCGAGGATGACTTGCTTCCTCGCCACAAAAGGATGAGTTCACAGGTGTTGCAATATTCCAGGTCCTGAACTGTATGTTGAAGGGTGGAAGATGCCTGTGCGTGGATTTTTTTAACGTGTGATGGCCGTTGCACCCCAGCCATCACACGGGCTTGACAGAGCGAGGCCTTGGTCCAGTGGCAAGGGTTAAATAAGACGACTGGAGACCAGCTCTGCTGCACGGACCCAGTGTGCACACATATCGCAGTGTGGGCTGGCCCGTGCTGCCCCTGGGCCCCTGGCCCTGAACTCATGCCTCCCTTGGGCTCTGATCACATCCCTCCACAGTCTCTCGCCGCTCCTTCGCCCCGATCTCGCCGCTCCTGCTGTACCTGTCCACGCTCCAATCACTGACCTGGACCTTGATGACATTACTCTTCGCTGCCGCCGCCCTCCTGCACCAGCTCGCGCTGCTCCCTGGAGTCGTCTCCCGGGACCTCCAAGCTGCTCCCAGGGCCGCTCGCCGTTCCTTTTATGGCCCCGACCTGCCGCTGGTGTTCTCCCGTTAGTGTATCCAGGCTGTGGGTGGCCACCCCGAGCGCAGCAGAGGGGTTTCTGCATTAGTTCTGGGTGGAGACAGTATCTTTCCCCTTCTCTCTTCCTCTTGTCTCTATCCCTGTGCTTTTATTTCTCTATTTATTCCCCCTGTCTCAGTTTCTAGTGTTTAAAAGGGAACAAAAGATGAAATGGGTTTCATTGTGGAACAATTTACTACACTCAAAGTTAGATGCACTGCTGTTCGCCATGAGGTCAAGGTAGCTAGCCGTTGATATTCAGGTTCATATATAAATATATATAAATATATCTACATCTATCATAACTGTTCACTGGTGGTCGAGGGGTTAAGATCCGGTGCACTAACCTGGTAACGATACTCGATCAATTCGTCGCATAAAAATAATTGAGATCTGTGAGACGATTAATAATTGCTGTAAGCACCATGAATACCAATACTTTCTGTGATAGACCGAGCTGACAGACTATCTGGCTTCTCTTGCCCTTTGCCGGGCACGTGTTCCGGGTTTAATTTTGTAAATTGAGCGAGTTCGCTGATCGCGGGGAGACAGTAGGAGCCTCTGTGGCCCCACTGTGAGGATGTGGAAGTGAACACGGTGGCTGGGTGATCCGTGACATTTCTGTAAAGGGCAGCGGAGGAGAAGGATTGAGAGCTTTCAGTGTGGGACAGAAGTTGTTTCAGGTGAGCCAACACATTCCCGATCAGCGCAGAGGGAGCTCACTGGTCAGCTCCCCTCTGTTGGGGCTGTTATACCAGTGGTTTCTGTAGGGTAGTGGTTATCATGTTTGATTTACACGCAAAAGGTCCCTGGTTCGATCCCAGGCAGAAACAGTATGTTTAAACTTGCCAAAGGGGAACAATCGGAGGCGAGTTTCATCTCCTGGCGAATGCTGCCTGATTTGCTGAGATTTCCAGAATTTGCTGTTTTTATTTGCTATTTATTCTCCTGGCAAAAGTGCTCCCTTATTCCTTAATTGCTTTTTATTTCAATTCAATAAATAGATAACTTTGAGTGAGAGAAAACGGATCCACCGGGGACCTTTCGTGTGTGAGGCCAACGTGATGTCCGCTACACTGCAGCCCATCAAAGGGCGAGACACCACTGAATATAAAGGATGAGCTCACAAATATCAGGGGCAGTGCAGTCTGGTCAACGTCAAACCCTCCTTTCTTATTCCGCAGTGGCATGAACGGGAATCGGACGCCACAACGTTTAATTAAAGGCACAAATACAAGTAACACTTCTAAATCTTTTCACTGTAAAATTATTTTACTTTATTTGAAATCCTACTGCGTTGAATCTGAAAATGAGCACCGTAGGATTTTACCTTCACTACTGATTCTATTTTCTGTGCACGGTAGGAATAACCGGTGCTGTTAAATTTGACAAAAGTTGCCCCAGATTCCTGGTGTCATCAGCAATGAAGATTTTGAACCAGACTCCTACAGTGAGCAAAATGGGTCAACATGCATAAGAACATAAGGAAATAAGAAATAGGAGCAGGAGTCGGCCATACGCCCCTCGAGCCTGCTCCGACATTTAATACGATCATGGCCGATGCAATCATGGACTCAGGTCCACTTCTCTGCCCACTCCCCAAAGCACAGGACAAATGATTGAAGTATCGACTCTCCCTCAGTCAGCATTTCTTTCATTGTGCAAAAGAAGGTGAGGGGTTAAATAATGATGCTTTCCCGTGAAAGCAACACAAAAGTTTAAGAAAAAAACATACGGTGACTGGCAGGTGAGCGCTGCTTCTGACACCTGGTGGGAATGGGCGGGGATTTTAAAGCCCCTTGTATTGTGAAACCTTCATATCGCCGAACATCTGAGACTTCTTGTGTGGACCTTGTGAGGCAATGGTAGCACGCCTGACTCCAAATCGAAAGGTTGTGTGTTCTAATCATGTTGGGTTGCAATTATTTTCAAAATTGTTCTTCCAGAAAATATTTTCTTTGCTGTTTGGCAATAACCAGACGCTTGCTCCAAGATCTGTCTCACTGTTTCCCCGGTGTCAGGCAGAGATACGCCTGCTGTCCTCATTTATTTCATGTGTCAGGACACAAAAGTTCAAAATCAATCTGCAGGTGGCCACATCTAGCATTGAATACTCAGGGTGGCGGAGTGGTTTAAAGTGCTGTGTTCAAATCGCAGTCTCCTCTGGAGATGCATGTTTGACTTTGACATTTCATATTTTTAATCATTTAGTGAAACTCTTTGTTTGACACCACGACCAACTCCTTAATAGTGGGATTCTGCAGTCCACCTGCTCGCTTCACATTTCTGTCTGACCAGGTGCTGAAAGTGGAGATGTTTCCGCAGTGTCGCGCTTAACACGTTCACCTCACAAGCGAAAGCTCCCTGACCGAGAATATTTTCTGGAGCTTTTTCCTCATACATGCTCAGGAGCGAGTTCTGTCCTGAACACTCAAGCTAAAATGCTGAGTTCATTGCCCATGTTGTTAGCAGCCTGCCAGTGAATCTGTTTAAGGTGTTCAAACAGATTCCTGACAAAGCTGTCCCGGCTCGCTTCCCGGAGACACCGTGGTCACCAGCGCCCCAGTTTCAGTGGGTCAGCCCCGGGAGGTAGGCCATCCGTTAGAGAATACCCAAGATCAAGGATCAGTCTACAGACAGGGATCCCCAGCCGGCAGCCTTCGGCGGTGATGGACTCACAGGAGAGGTCGTGGTGGACCAGCCACTAACTGAGAGTCCCCAGCCTACAGCCCCCGGCTGTGCAGAATCCTCAGTTAATGAAATGAACTGAGCAGCCACACCTAAAGGGGAAGTGTGTTGTTGCCCCAGAGGGGCCATTCCCCCGATAATGTGGGACTCAGGCACACCTCCAGTCAGAACACTCTGGGTCCAGCGGTACAGACCGCCTTACCGCCGGCCACACAGGCAAACCAGAGGCTGAATAAGGGAAGGAGAAGGACAGGGATTAACTTGGCCAGTCGGAGACGGGTGGCAGATGTATATAATAGCACGATATGAGTTTAAGAATGTTGAAGAGTTCTAGTTTTAAATTAAGATTTTAGAAATTTCAGGTCACCACAACCTCATGAGGAATCCATGGGTAAAGAAGTAGTGAGAGGAATAAGATCGGTTATGAAGGAGTTGTGGCCGGCAGTGTAAGCGGTTGTTTTCAGGGGGTCAGCTTTCCCTTCTGACCTTATATGAGCGGTTCCGAATCGCTCCCTGACCCTTGGTTCGAGACACTGGAATTATGAAGGGACTGTAAAAGACTTGGACAGACAATCGGTTTCAAGGTAGGAAGCAGGTATGGCTTTATTGTGTTTAAAAAGAAGTAAAAGGCACACCTTTAATAACACACACAGACCAGTACACACTGAGGGGTCCAACACATTGAATAAATTGTCAAATTAAGCCTGTGGGGAAAAGAATACAGCTTAAACTCTAAATGGAGTAAAGAGGAGAATGCAGATACATTTACACAAGTAATCCCAGCCTCCCCCCTCCCAATACCCCAACTAATTAAGTTATAGCTCTTAGGGTTCAGGGGCTATGCTCACCAATCCCTTTAGACAGTTGCTGGTGATTCGCGGTTTCGGGATTCGCTGCAATTGGCCTTCTAGGCGAGCCGTACCCCGGACAGAGGAGAGGACTTCGGACTGCGTCGTCTTCGGTTAGGGTGCGTCCGTTGATACGCTAAGTTGCGTTTTGGATGTATGGGGTAAGTACCCACTTTCTTTGGTTAGGAATAGTTTTAGTTAGTCCCTTTTGGTAATTTCTCCCCCGTTGGGTCGTTCAGAAGTAGATTGTAGAGTGATTGTCAATTTGGTTGCTGACAACCTTCCGTTTTGTGGGCCTCGTGCTCGGTCAGTTCTTGAAGAATTCTGGTAGTTTCCTTCACTGTTCCATTTCTTCACTGTAGAGGAAGCAGGCTGCTTGTGTCTGTGTCTGTGTTCCAGTCTGTGTCCTTGTTCGAGTCAGTGCGAGTTCCAGTCTGTGTTCTGTTAGTTTTTCCTTGTAAAACTGTGGGATAGATATATCCCCCAAAAAAGGCTTTGTTATCTCCCATCAAATCTCTTGGGCTCTGTTTAAACTGTTCTGTCCATTGATTTTCAAATGTCTCCTTTGTCGGCAGTAACTCGATCAGGGTGTGAGAATGTGCTATCACTGGTTTTGCATTGTTTTAGGATTGTCCAGTTTTCCTGTCCATGATTTCCATTGTGCTAGAATCATACCTCTAGACCAACAAGTCAACTACGTATTTTATGTGGAGATAAGGTGTAACCATTATTAAGCATTTTTAGTTTGTTGCTATTCCTGATTGGAGGAGCACATGAGACGGAATCAGTGACTTTGTCTTTTTGACATGTCTTCTGAAGCGCCACACGGTCCCACTCCTGCAGTCAATGAGCTGTCGGGACGTTAATGTATCCATCATCATCATCATCATAGGCGGTCCCTCGAAACGAGGATGACTTGCTTCCACGCCAAAAAAGGATGAGTTCATGGTAGTATGGTGTTACTCCTCCCTGTGCGATCCCCAAGTTTGGCCAGGGAACGTACAGCCTGACCTGACGGCCTCTGCGTTTCACTCAACAAGTGAGACACCATAAGTAAAGAATAATCGCGAGTTGACAGACAACCAAAAAGTGGGAAGCTATTCTGATCCCGGCAGGAACTTCTATATTTCTGAAAATGTCCCACCAAGGTGGAATTGTGATCTCTAGAATCTTTCTCCCTATCTCAATTGTTTTCTGTTCTCGAGAATCGAAATGTTTTTGTGAGATTACTACAGCTGCTAGCAGAGCAGTAAGTTGTTCGGGTAGTGGGGGAATTTCATCGCCAAATGTACAACATAATCCTGCAGGTTTGTGATGTTTTCTCTCACAGTGAGGTGAACAGTGGAGGGTTCAGGAATGGGGACAATCCGTTCCTGGGACACTTGAACTTCTGCCTCGGGTTTAAAGCAAAAACTGCTGTCACTGACCGGACACCAGAAGTGACCATGTTGGTAGTGGGGCGTACTGGTGGTGACACAATATGTCCCACCCCCGATGTATGCTACCTGTGGAGGGACATGGTTTTGTGCCATTACCTCCATGGTACAGTTGATAGACTGTGCACCAGCAGCTTTAAACCCACACTGTGGTTTAGAATAGGTGTTGAAGTGCTGGGGACACAGTATTATGTGTGCACCCGGAGAGGTCAGTACCCGTCACAGCGTGTTCCCACTTTATGACATAGGGTGGGACTGCTGTGAAATGAACATGTGCACCTCCTTGAATGACTCCAATGTTCTCCACCCTGTATATAGTGTGGGAAGGGCTGTCCCACCCATGACCGACATCCTTAGTACTATCCCCATGATGGTGTGATTAGAACATCGGGATCGACTGGGACAGGGTAAGTTTCAGAAGCTAGGCCGAGCTGGCACGGGCTTAGTGAGTTACTGTACGGGTGGAGGGCTGCAAGGTGCTTGTTACTGATCCAGTAGGGGACTAAACCTTGTTTTAAATCCTCCAGGTTGTTGCGGCCCTCGCCCAACAACCATGCCCCGTACAGCACACACACCTCGTTCTGTGCAACCTGGTCAGAAGCATTCCTATCCTCCCGTATGAGTGCATTCCCTGTCTGTGCATGTTTTTCCAGCTCAGCCACGATTTCCTTTCAATGGATCATCATAGCCTGGTCCTCGTGTAGCTCTGAGCCTTCTCCTGTGTTTTCTTCTTTCATGATGTTTCTCAGTTGGTTCTTTCGACCATTTATCTGCATGTGTAGTTCTATATCGTCCAGGCTATTTATCACAGAGGATCCTGCATGATATGCAGTTAAAATGTCGTTCAAGGTGCCCCTTCTAGGTCTTCCCATGCCCATGGTGTCCCTAGCGTATAGGATGTATATATCTGTTTTGTCTACATTCTCAAATTCTAACTCATAAAAGTTCTTGAACATTTCTCTGAGTAGGGCCTGGTATAACTGCTCTATTCCTTCGGGCACCAGTCAGGTATTTGCACCTCGGTAAAGTTTAAAGTAACTGAAGCTACTGCATAATGTAGACCCTGGTATAACACCTTTTCGGTTGGTACCAATACTGATCCTTTCCCGAGTCATTGGTGGTGGTCGGACACCTTTCTATTATTGTTCTCACTGGCGGGGTCGTGGGCAGGGGTTTCTTAATGTGCGCTATAAGTTCGGTGGTGTTAATTGGGAGTGGGGAGTGTGGGACCACACACCCGTGTAGGCTGGAATCCCACCCCATCCCTTCCCCGTCATCTTGCCATTGCCTGGCAAAGGCGATTGATATGTCTGCAGGACAGATCTCCTCTGACCACCACATGCAGATGTAAATTCCCTGTTCAGACTCCCACCACTTGTTCTAACACACCTTCACTCCTCCCCGTGTCCCCGTGATGGTACGGTACGTGTCATTCCTGAGTCTTTCCCAGTCAGAGTGCTGATCACCCACATCCTTGCTCAGCTTCCTGAGCCAGCACCATCTACCCAGGGGAATCTTTCCTTTACAAGTCAAACATACACGTTTTCCCTCCGTGACACTGACCCACGCAGCAACGATCCGTATCCTGGGGCATGGAACGGAGGCCTCCCCAGAGGTAAACCCTTCCTGGCTGGAGTAGTGGGTGGAATGAGACCCCATCCACCCTGGCCACCTTCCCTCGTGGGCGTACACGGCGAGCTATTCCACACCCGGCGTGTCACCCGCTGCAGTCACGATCGGTGCTCTCTCTCCTGAGACCATAAATGGGGGATTCTTCCACGTCTCCTCAGCTGTCGCTGCTCATCCTTATCAGGGTGAGCAGGAACAGGACCCTGTTCATGTTGTTATCGATCTTGTAGTGCCTCTTTTACTGCCGACAAGGTGGGGTCTTTTCCTTTCCCCAATACATATGTCACTATTTAGTCACCGGCTGTCGGCTGAAACTCTTAACTTCTATATTCATATAAATATCCTGATCCTATTCTACTCGTTTCACACCTTCCATACGTGTGGTTTCTTTTCGGTTGTGGTGCCCTGAAATCATTACACGCATAATCTACACTACGCTAGATTCTTACTAAACATACCTTAACACATATCGTATTATTTATGTACATCTGCCACCCATCTCCGGGTGGCCAGGTTAATTCCTGTCCTTCTCTTTCCATCTCTGGCCTCTGGGTTTCCAGCGGGGCCGGTAGTAGGTCGGACTGTACCGCAGGACCTGGAGTGCCCTGACCGGAGGTGGGTCTGAGTCCCACACTATTGGGGGAATGTCCCCTCCGGTGATACAGCACACCGCTCCTTTGGGGGTGGCTGCCTGGTTCATTTTGTCCCCTGGGGGTTCTGCCTGGTTGAGGGCCGTGGGCTGGGGACCCCCAATGAGTGGCTGGTCCACCACTATCTCTTCTGGGGGTCCCTCGTCGCCCGAGGCTACCGGCTGGGTGTCCCTGCTCGCAGGCTGGTCCCTGATCTTATGTACCCTTTCACGGCAGGTCCCTCTCCCGGGGCTGAACCACTTAAATTGGGGCGCTGGTGACCACGGTGCCTTAGGCCGTGGTGTGCGGAGAGTCCTTCTCAGGGTTTTGACCCCTGGGGGTGCGTCCAAGTACCAAATGATTGGGGGGATAGCTCCTCCAGTAACTCAGTCCATCGCCCCTCTGGGTACAGTCTGTGGGTCTGCCACGTCCCCTGTGGGATTTCCACAGTCGGGGGCTGCTGGCTGAGGGTCCCTGCCTTTAGCACGGTTCCCTGTTCCAGGCTGTCCCTTACGTTTAGCTGCTGCCCCGGGGTTGAAAAGTTTGCACTGGTTTATGTGGAACCACATTGTACGGCGAGGCATTTTCACGGCACAGACCATGGGGCTTGCCTTGTTGACAATGTGGTACGGCCCCATGTACAGTGCCTCATAAACCCCTACTCGAGCGTAGTTGCTGACCATAACCTGGTCCCCTATCTCCCATTCATGGTGTTTGCGGGGCTCTAGCATCAGTCAGTTGCTCCGATGCTTTTTTCCCATATTGTCAGCAGCCTGCCAGTGAATCTGTTTAATGTGTTCAAACAGGTTCCTGACAAAGCTGTCCCAGCTCGCTTCCCGGAGCTGACCTTCCGTGAGTACCGGGGCTAATACATGGTTGTGGGTTCGCCTGGCTCTGCCGGTCATGAGCTCATACGGGGAGTACCCCGTGATCTTTGACTGGCTGGCCCGGATCCCTATGAGGACCAGTGGTCGGACCTCTAACCACCTCTTGGGTGAGTCCCCTGTCTCTTTTCGCAGCCTTTCTTTGATGTTGCGGTTTAAACACTCCACAGGCCCGGAGGACTGCGGGTTGTGGGCGAGATGCCATTTCCCTTTGATGCTGAGCATCTTAAATGTCTCCTGCATCACCTGCCTGGTGAAGTTGCTCCCCTGGTCGGAATCCACGTACTGGGGTAGTCCCCATCGGGAGAACACCTCCCTGACCAGGATCCTGGCTGTTCCCAGGGCAGTGGCTGTTCGGCATGGGAAGGCTTCCACCCATTTGGTTAATACATCCACCAACACTAGACAGTACTGGTAACCTCCCTGGGCGGTGGGTCGGGGCCCAATGTAATCGACCTGGATCGACTGCCAGGATCCCTCTACCTTCCTGATATGTCCCATAGACACCTTCCTTTTCTGTGCGTCGGGGTTGTTGGCAGCGCACACCAGACAGCTGGCACAGAACTCACGGACGTCTTCCCTGAGTCCTGACCACCACCCTGCCTGTACCACCCATTGCCAAGTGGTGTCCTGCTCCTGGACCCTCGTGGGCCAGCTGGAGGAATTCTCTCCGCTGTTGTTGGGGAACTACCCATTGCTCCCCACTTAAACGCATTTCTTCTGTACAGGCTGTCTACGCTTTCCCCTTTTTCTAGCGTGTTCAGGACAGTTTTAGGGACGGGGTCTTGGATCTGAACCGTTTTTAGGTCCGGGGACAATGCTACCCCTGCCCTCCCTGTCAACCCAATCCTGCCCCTGACTGCTGCGATGGGGCCTGGGTTGTACGGATCCTAGAGCTTGCCCGTGCGCGCACCTTGCTTGGCCAACATGTCAGCCTGCTGGTTTCCCTCGCTCCAGGGTTCAGTGGTGGAATGTGCCTTCACTTTATGTATATAGGTCTTCCCTTCCTTCCCCTCGGCTGTCATGATCTTTTCCAGTCGAGGCTTAATTGCCAGGGGTCTCCCGTCTGCAGATGTGTATCCGCGACGGGACCAGATAGCCAAGTACTCCAGACACGAATTGCATGTGAACATACTGTCCGAGAAAATCGTGTGTCGGGTGGGGAATTCTTCGGGGTGTGTGACTACATACACCACCGCAGACAGTTCAGTGTGCTGGGCACTCATCGTACTGGGGAGTTTAATCACCAGGGCAATGCCTGCCTCTGGGTCATAAACTCCGCAGCCTGTGAGTCGTTCACCCGCAGATCCGTGCTTGAACCGTCCACAAAGATCTCTCGGCTTGTGGGATGTAACCCAGCCCGAAAACCTATGCTAATTTCCCATACCCCTTCTATGGAACACCGGTGGGCGGTCCCTGGATAGATCATTTTGGCTGCGAGTCTTGGCTCGCAGAGACTCTTACCCCTTAAGTCCATCTGGGAGAGGAGTAGGTTCCAGCGAGCAATGCGGGCACTGCTCTCTGTCCCGTCCTTGATCCTCCCGTCCAGGAGCATTTTGATGGGCGTATGGTGGGTAAGGAGTGTGATAGGGGACCCCCCTGTGAAGATCAGTGAACTTTTCACAGCCCAGTGAGTGGCTAGGAGGTGCCTCTCAAAGTTGGAGTATCCCTTCTCCACATCCGTGAGTATCCTGGAGGAGTAGACCACTGGTCTCAGCCGGCCGTGCCGCTCTTGGAGCAGTACTGCACTCAGGCTGTCCCCACTGGCTGCTACCTCCAGGAAAACTCTTTACCCCCAACAATAGCCCCGAGAGCTGGTGCGGTCTGCAGGTCTTTATTGAGTTGGATAAATGCTGCCTCGCAACCTTCGTCCCATTCCCACTCCACTCCCTTGTGTAGGAGTCGGAGCAGAGGGGCTGCTGTAGCTGCACAATCCTCAATTAAATCTCTGCTGTACCCGGTTAGCCCGAGGAAAGATCTTACTCCTGTCACTGTGTCGGGAGCTGGTAACTTCTGCACTGCTTCCCTTCTAGCTTTGTCAATGGCCCTTTCCCCAGCGCGCACAGCCAGTCCCAGGAATTTTACTTCCTTCAGGCCGATCTGTGCTTTTGTGGGATTCACTTTAAACCCTTCTTCTTTCAGCAGCTCCAGCAGTTCAGCCAGCAGTGGACCATGCTCCTCCCCCTCATCGGTGAACAGGAGCAGGTCGTCCACATACTGTACCAGCTGCTGGGGTCTGCTGAAGCTCTTTAAACAGTTGGCCATACATTGATGGAAAATACTGGGGCTGTTGTGGAAGCCCTGATGGAGACAGTTCCAAGTGTATTGCTGTCCTTTAAAGGTAAAAGCAAACTTGTACTGACCTTCTCTTCTTAAAGGTATGGACCAGAACCCGTTGGAAATATCCAGCACCGTGAAGGTGGTCGCGGAGGCTGGGATACTTCCAATGAGGTCATCCGTGGGTGCGCAGGCGGGGATGTTACGGTTGAGTACTCGATAAACCACCGTGGCTCTCCAGGTGTTGTACCGTTTCTTAACCGGCCACAACGGAGAGTCACATGGGTAGCTATTGGTCTCAATACCCCTGTTTCACTAAAGAACCCAAGGCTGTTTCCATGTCTGCCTCTGCCTCCCTGGGGAAGTTATACTGTTTCTACGGTCGAGTCATAGGGTCATCATCTATGCTAACCTCGACCCCGTTTATCCTCCCACAGTCATGTTTGTGAGTGGCAAAAGCTGCAAGGTTTGCCCTCACATACTCTTGGTACTCCATCGGAGTTTAACTGACCAGTGATTCAAGGTCGTAACACTTCTTGGCTTCATGGTACACACCGTCCCTTTTCCCCATTTTTCTGGGATAACCATCACATCACTCTACTGTCCCATACATACTGACCCCGAAAGACAGTGGTTTCTTAAATCCACGAGGATCCCATGGCCTCGAATGAAGTCAGCCCCCAGGATCCCTCTCCCTTCCTGTTCTCACTTCATCAGGACACAAGTCCATTTGGTGTGGAGTGTTCCGAAACGAATAGAGAACGGAACGGAGAAAGAGCCAACCTTCTCGGTGCCTGTGAAATCCACCAAGCTCTGGGGGACCCCGCTAGACAGAGGTGAGGCGGCGGGGTTATTTACATAGACAAGGGTGCTTGATGCACCGGTATCCAGCAGGTCAGTCCCTTTCACCTTTTCCACCTCCATCTGAACGGTCGGTCTCCCCCACGCATCGTACTCGAGGGAACACGGGTAGACAGGCTGTGTCTGTTCTAGTCACTGTTTTGGCTGGGATGGGGCAGATGGGATTTCGGTACCGGTGGCAGTCGCTACACTCCCGGAGCCATCCAGCATTGTTCGCAGCGCAGTCAGAAATGTATCAAACGGGTGGGGAGGGGCTGGCTTCTCAGTCTCGGTCTTTTGGGCAGGGGCAGGAGAACTCTTCCCTGCGCTACTCTTCCATGGGTCTGGAGAAGGGACTCCCGTCATTACAGCCCATGACTTCTCGAATATCTTCCTGGACAGCAGCACATGTCCTCTGTCCCCTTTTGCTCTCGGCAGAGAGGAACCTGTACAGCTTGCTGTCCAGTGAGAGGAGTTGCATCTTTGCTATCTCGGCATCATCACACGCGTTAATATCCCCTGCCTGTTCCACTTCCATAAAGTGGACCGAGGTGTCCCACTTTGGGGTGAGCTTTCCCAGGTGACTTATCATAGCCCTAAGCTGTTGGGTCATGTGGGGAACCACAAACTGACTTTCCAGGGGCCCCAGACCCCCAGCACCGGTGGGCGGGCCAAACGTTTGTTACCGGACCGGGAACATTGGCCCTGGTTCTGGCCCTTCCTGTTCTGGCTCGCCTGCCCCTCCTCCCTGCTGCCAAGCCAAGCTCAAACTCGGTGCCACAGGTGGTGGTGGTCCGCTATCTCTGTCCGCCCCACAACTCGTTCACCCTCCTGCTGCCGAACCGGTATAGTCACCGGCACCACAGGTGGTGGTTGAATAGTTTCCTCCTTCTCTTCCAGGTTTACCCGGGCCATACCCGGGTTTATTAGGAATACCATGCCTTTTGCCTTGGACAGAGCAAGGGTTAAACTTTTGATTTGTTGCTGGCAGGGACCGTGGTCTCCTGACTCAATAGTGCTGGCTACTTTATAAGCTGCTGTACGTCTCTTAACTTCTCCTCCAACTCTTTTACTTGAAGGGTGAGGCGAGTGTTTTCCTCCCACAGTATCTTTTCATTATTCTTAGCCTCGGTAACCTGACACTGTAAATAGTTCTGGCTGTTTTTGAACCTTTCCATTCGCTGTGTCTTTCCATGTTTTAGTTTACAGAGTTCCCCCCACACATTTCTTCTGCCATAGCCCTGTCATGTGATGTTTCTGCACATTCACATCGTTCTGCCTGCAGTGACTCGATGTTCTTATCTAGGGGTTGGACCTGTCGCTGTAGGCAGGCCAACCAAATTGCCTTTTCTACTGATTCCTTATGATCCTTGCTGGGTGTCCAGGGCCGCAGCGTATCCTGGATGCTCAGCGCGCAACAGACCAAGCACCCATTAAATAAGAACATAAGAATTAGGAACAGGAGTAGGCCATCTAGCCCCTCGAGCCTGCTCTGCCATTCAACAAGATCATGGCTGATCTGGCCGTGGACTCAGCTCCACTTATCCGCCCCCTCCCCATAACCCTTAATTCCCTTATTGGTTAAAAATCTATCTATCTGTGACTTGAATACATTCAATGAGCTAGCCTCAACTGCTTCCTTGCGCAGAGAATTCCATAGATTCACAAGCCTCTGGGAGAAGAAATTCCTTCTCAACTCGCTTTTAAATTGGCTCCCCCATCTTTTGAGGCTGTGTCCCCTAGTTCTAGTCTCCCAGACCAGTGGAAACAATCTCTCTGCCTCTATCTTGTCTATCCCGTTCATGATTTTAAATGTTACTATAAGATCACCCCTCATCCTTCTGAACTCCAATGAGAAAAGACCCAGTCTACTCAATCTATCATCATAAGGTAACCCCCTCATCTCCGGAATCAGCCTAGTGAATTGTCTCTGTACCCCCTCCAAAGCTAGTATATCCTTCCTGTAGTAAGGTGACCAAAACTGCGCGCAGTACTTCAAGTGCAGCCTCACCAATACCCTATAGAGTTGCAGCAGGAACTCCCTGCTTTTGTACTCCATCCCTCTCGCAATGAAGGCCAACATTCCATTCGCCTTCCTGTTTACCTGCTGCACCTGCAAACGAACTTTTTGGGATTCATGAACAAGGACCCCCAGGTCCCTCTGCACCACAGCATGTTGTAATTTATCCCCATTCAAATAATATTCCCTTTTACTGTTTTTTTTCCCAAGGTGGATGACCTCACATTTTCCGACATTGTATTCCATCTGCCAAACCTTAGCCTATTCACTTAACCTATCTAAATCTCTTTGCAGCCTCTCTGTGTCCTCTACACAACCCGCTTTCTTCCCAGTAACCTTTGTGTCATCTGCAAATTTTGTTCCACTACACTCTGTCCCCTCCTCCAGGTCATCTATGTATATTGTGCACAGTTGTGGTCCCAGCACCGATCCCTGTGGCACACCACTAACCACCGATTTCCAACCCGAAAAGGACCCATTTATCCCAACTCTCTCCTTTCTGTTAGCCAGCCAATTCTCTATCCATGCTAATACATTTCCTCTGACTCCACGTACCTTTATCTTCTGCAGTAACCTTTGTGTGGCACCTTATCGAATGCCTTTTGGAAATCTAAATACACCACATCCATCGGTACACCTCTATCCACCATGCTCATTATATCCTCAAAGAATTCCAGTAAATTAGTTAAACATGATTTCCCATTCATGAATCCATGCTGCGTCTGCTTGATTGCACTCTTCCTATCTAGATGTCCCGCTATTTCTTCCTTAATGGTAGTCTCAAGCATTGATGTGTGACATTCACTTTCTTATACACATCGGAGGAAATCCTTTCTGTCATCTTGGTTCTTTCCTCCAAAACAGCAATCCCTGCATCACATCCTTTACACCAAAGTCCTGCCGCGGTCGCCATTCTCTTGGGGGTGGTGTGTGGGATCAGGCTCACCTCTGACCTTCTGAGCGGATTGAATCGCTCGCACTTCCTGGGTTCTAGACTTTAGATTTATTTGGCGATGTGACAAAGAACAAGAGACAACTAGTTTTGGTGCAAAGAACCTCAATTTTAACAAGGGTAAGAATGTACAATGTCAAGCTTGTAATTCCTAGAATAAAAAAACACTTTACCAAACATTCATGGGGTTACAGAATAATAATACACCTCACACATCCCAATGCCTAACTCTGACTAGGTCAAACTCTCGGGCAAACAGGGATTATGCTCACCAATCCTCTTATTGTCAGTTGGCGGTGGTTCGCAATTTTGGGGTTCACTGGACTCTGTAAGTTCTGCTTGCCATACCCTGAATGTTGTGAAAGACTTCTTGCTGCGTAGTCTTCAGTTGGGTGGTGTCCGCTGATGCGGCAGGGCGCGTATTGGATTTATGGGTAAGTACCCACTTTCTTCTGTCAGAAATTGGTTTTAATGTTCTTTTGGGTAATGTTTCACCTGTTGGTATCGAGGAACAGATTGTAGAGGGGAAACTTTCGAATCTTTGGTTTCTTCTTGAGGACTGTTTATCTTAGAATTTGTCGGTCGCGGTGTTTTCGATGTTACCACGTTGGCTGTGGTCAGTTGCTGCTGCGATGATGATGTCGGAAGTTACTGGGAACTGCTTTCTCTGCTGTGATGATGTTCTTCCTTCTCCTTCGGTAGCAGGGCAGTGTGGTCCAGGAGTGTCGTCGAGGCTGAAGATGTTGGAGCTCAGAAGACCTGCATAGGAGGCTGTGTAGCAAGCTCTCTGGAAGGCTTATTACAAACTGCTGCAGTGGTCTCTCTTCTTTTTCCCTCGTTCCCCTTCTCCTTCTTTCGTTAAAAAACAGGGCCCCAGTTATACTTTGGGAGCCGTTCTAATCTGCGCGCCAAATGAGCCCCGATTCTTTGATTTTAATTTTGGCGGGCTTGATATCTCTTTGTTATATTTTGGCGGGCCCATTAATGGTAACCTGTCTCGGATGTGTCGATCTTTTGAATTTGTTTCTTGATCGGGAAAATTAGAATTTTGGTATTTGCAATGTCAGCCTCGGCCTGGATTTTCCATGTGGGCTGGATGGGCCATTGTCATTATGTATACGCTGGATGGGTTTCCTGCTCTGAGTGATGGCTGGCTATCTCTGGGTTGATTGTTGCTATGTTAATGTCTCCCGGGGAGATGGGTTTTCGAGTTTACACAATTCCCCAGACAATTTGTTCAGCTTCAATATCCCAGACAGCTTCAATACCCAAACTGGTTTCTTTGAACGATCCTTTAGTTCTCAGCCCTTTCCACACGGACCCAATCTGCCTTGTAAAATCCCAAATTCGATTAAAACTCGTAGTTTCTTCCAGTTAGGATCCCAAACTTTCTGGTTGATGGTTACAAATTACATTTCCTTTCCAATGAGTCCAAACACAGGGGAGGTTGTCCCACGAATTTTTGCCATCCTACTCCTGCACCTATTTTCTATGTTTCTATGTTTCGATGTTTCTATGTTTCAAAAACTTTGGCATGATTGGTTCCATGGTGTAATGGTGAGCATTCTGGACTCAGTAAACCAGTGATCTGAGTTCAAATTGTGGTGGAACCTCAATTCTTGCTGTCCCAGCTGCTGAAAATTTGGGACAAACAAGTGAAAGACACCTGGTGCTGGTGGGCAGATTTGTTGCCTTTGTCAGTGTTGCTTGGTCTAGTTGTGAAATCATGTGTTCAACCATCAGTTACCTGTTACAAATCAGCGGAGGAGAAACCAGTTTTTTTATCTAATGCTGCCGTTACCTTCATGATGTGTGCTGAGATTATCTGTGCAATATGCATTCAGCAGGATGAATAAAAGCAACGCTTTTGAAATGCAGGCACTGCATGTTTTGTACTCGAAAAAATTTGCATTTTCTTTTCATGCCAAGCATTTTACATTAATGCATTGCAATGCCAATGTACTTTTTACCTGGCAAGACTAAAGTACAAGCTGTGATGAACAGTGTGAAACAGAAACAGCTACTTGAGAACCCACAGCCTCGACGGCACCTGTGTGAATTGCTCTGCATCGATAATTAGCAAAGCGTAAAGAGGGGAAACTGACGGTGTGGATGAGAAAAGGCCGAGCCAAAGTGTAATGTTGCAGATGGTTTTGTTGTTGTTGAGAAATGTTTCAAAGATTTTGTCATGGTTGTTGCCATGGTGTAATGGTGAGCACTCTGGACTCTAAATTTAATGATCTGAGTTCAAATCTCAGTCGAACCTGAATGCTTGTTGTCCCAGCTGCTGAAAATTTGGGACAAACAAGTGAAAGACACCTGGTGCTGGTGGGCAGTTTTGTTGCCTTTGTCACTGATGCTTGATCTACAAGTCTCGTTGTCAAATCGTGTGTTCAACCGTCAGTTATCTGCTACAAATCAGCGGAGGAAAAATCACTGTGTTGTCGAATGCTGCCTTTGTCTGCACAATGTGTGCTGAGATTATCTGTGCAATATGCATTCCGCAGGTTCAATAAAAGCAATGCTGTTTGAAATGCAGGCACTGCATCGAAACAAAGAAACACAGAAAATACTTGCAGGGGTCGGCCATTCGACCCTTCGAGCCTGCACCATCACTCAATAAGATCATGGCTGATCATTCACCTCAGTACCCATTTCCTGCTTTGTCTCCATACCCCTTGATCCCTTTAGCCGTAAGGGCCACATCTTACTCCCTCTTGAATATATCCAACGAACTGTCATCAAAAACTCTCTGCAGTAGTGAATTGCACAGGTTAACAACTCTCTGAGTGAAGAAGGTTCTCCTCATCTTGGTCCTAAATGGCTTAAACTGTGTTCCATGGTTCTGGACTTCCCCAACATTGGGAACTTTCTTCCTGCATCTAACCTGTCCAGTCCCATCAGAATTTTATATGTTTCTCTGAGATCCCACCTCATCTTTCTAAACGCCAGTGAATAAAGGCACAGTCGATCCAGTCTCTCCTCATATGTCGGTCCTGCCATCCTGGGAATCAGTCTAGTGAACCTTCGCACTCGACAAAACGTTTTCTTTTCATGCCAAGCATTTTACATTAATGCATTGCAATGCCAATGCACTTTTTACCTGGCAAGACTGAAGTACAAGCTGTGATGAACAGTGTGAATCAGAAACAGCTACTTGAGAAACCATAGCCTCGACGGCATCTATGTGAATTGCTCTGCACCGATAATTAGCAGAGCGTAAAGAGGGGAAACTGATGCGAGACATGAGAAAAGGCCGAGCCAAAGTGTAATGGTGGCGATGATTTTGTTGTTTTTGAGAATTTTTTCAAAGATTTTTGTGTGGTTGGTTCCATGGTGTAATGGTGAGCACTCTGGACTTTAAATCCAGCAATCTGAGTTCAAATCTCAGTGAAACCTCAATTCTTGTTGTCCCAGCTGCTGAAAATTTGGAACAAACAAGTAAAAGATACCTGGTGCTGGTTGGCAATTTTATTGCCTTTATCATTGATGCTTGATCGACAAGTCTCGTTGTCAAATCGTGTGCTCTGTGGGAGCACAGTCCCGCATTGCTGAACTCTTTGCTTCAGCACGCAGTCTGAAGTTTGTATTAAAAAACAGGAAGATTGAAGTTTGGATGGAAAAGAGATTGTTAGACAATGTGGTGCCTTCAGCCAGTGAGATGAGTAACTGGTCATTGTCTGGATGTTATATATTTGAGTACCTTGTTACGGTGGGAATAATGGAAATTCAGGACTAAACGATTTGACGATGTCTGTATGTTTTGTATTTGAGTTTAAACTTGTTAATATATAATGAGATCTGTAGGTTAAACAAGCAATATTAAGTCTGTCTGTTAAACGATTCAGAAAGCAGTTCGTCTGGATTGTCGAAATGCAAAGAATAAGAGTTCAAATGCTTTTTCAGTATAAAGATGACTTTTATGGACTGTAGAGACACAGTCATCAGAGACACTGGACATTTGGAAGGTGTGTGTCTCAAGCAGCCACGGAAATCGAAGCAAGCTGCCTTTGTGAAGTGTTCTCAGTAACTTTCATACTTTGTTTGTTTAGTATGAATGTTTAAATAAAAGACCCGATCCTGCCTTTTCTACAACGGAGTGTGCGCGGGTAATTCGACGTTAAAAGCAACGAAGCGAAAAGAGCAAGACAGCCGTTTACAACATTTTGGTGACCCCGACGTGATTTTCAAAAGTTCGTTAGCTCATTCGAAGACCCCGACGTGAAGCAGAAAGTTGGCTGAGTTGTTGGAAGAAGTGTTTCCCACACATCAGTTCGAGGGGTGAGCATTCTCTTAGTTGTCGTGATTAAAGGGATCTTCAGTTAGTAATGGGAAGCTCAGGGGATATTCCAGTTGAAGTCCGGTCATTTCTTAATGAGTGGATTGAGTCGAAAGGGGGACCTTATGGGATAAGACAGGAAACAATGACAGGAGGATGGAGAGAGACACGGCAGTCCTCAGTGGAGAGTGTCCAATTAAAAAAGATTGAAGTGTTTGGGTTAAAAAGTGATAAAAAGAGAAAAGCGTTCGTGTTGCAGTGTCTCATGCTGGGGATTCAAACGTAAGGAGAAGAGGCTGAGGCTCCAGATAGGGAAGTCTCAGAACTCAGAGAGCAGCTAACAGCAGTGAGTAAAGAAGTAGAGAATTGGTGATTTCAGGCACTCGGGGCAGCCAGGACTGTTCTGACACAGGATCAGCATCTTGCTGATGAACAGAAGCGTAATCAAGATCTAGAGAAAGGAATATCTAAGCTGCAGCAGATGGTGGTATTAGGTTGGCCAGCGGAGACAGCAATTGATAAAGCCGGGTGGTATTCGGAGGATTCCCCGGATCTGTCAGCTGAAAAGGGGATTAAGGGACAGGGAGAATGCCCACCGTTCCCATCCACAGCTCCTTTGTCTTCTCTGACTTCGGAGCCTCGAACCCGTGTGGTTTGCGTGTCAACGTTAGGATCGGAGGCGGAGCAGTTAGATGCGTCTTCGGTTACTCAGACGCTCAACATCCCGCAACATTACACACGACCTTCCGGTAATGTGGAGAGTGGGGGAAGCACGCTCGAGCGGACAAGGCGAGAGCAGGATCATGATTCCTCTACTCCCTGTGGAGCTCGTGGAGGGAACATGACCTTAAGTGGTTTTGGGGATACCTGGTATGAGCGAGGAGGGGTACAGTTACAGGACATGAGAGCTATCCTTAGTGAAGTGGGAACTGCACCCCTTCAGGATCTTAATAAGTTTGCCCAGTGGTGGTGTAATATTCTGGGATGGTGACAGTCTGGGAACATATCAGAGAAACCGAGGGTTCACATGGTTCTGTGAGCTTTAGGGAATCACCGGGGAAAGGTAGTAGGTTTTGAAACAACTTCCAGGTCTCATGCTTGGTAGAATAATAGCTGAAATCTTTGTTACTCACTCAGGGCCACAGTTAATAAAGCGGCTTGCATTATTACCAGGGGAAGGACCCAGGGAAGCTGGGGAATGTATATTCCAGTTGTGTAAAAGTTTGGGAAGTAATTGGATTGATATCAGTCATTACGGGGATGGTACACATAGAGAGATCATTTTGACTCTCCTACCCCCATCAGTAGTTATCGAAGTAAATGCCTGGGGTGGGGACGAACGTTTTGATAAATGGTTGGCAAGGGTAGAAAGCTTGTATCAGGGAGCTGCAGGAATTTCAGTCATGGAAGTGAGACAGGGGCTAGAGCGATGGAAGGCAGAAGGGCCTGAGTGGATGAATCCCGCGAGGAGTCACATAAAAGGAGCAGGACCATGTGGTGGCCATCAGTTGATAGAGGACAGGGAGAGACTGGCTAAAGAATGAGAAAAGTTAAAAGAAAAGTTGAAGAATCAGGAAAGAGAAGCTGGAGACACAGACAGGAATGATACCTCGGTTTAGTTGCTGAGGTCGGGGGTAGATTCCGCAGGTGAGGGAGGATCCCTATAGGGATGCCGCGCCTCAACCACACATATCGTTCCTTTAGGACCCTTACTTCAGGATAGGGGTGGCCATACCCTTATCGAGGCTTGTGTGGAAGGGCAGCGGGAAACGGACACCGGGTCAGCCGGACAAATGAAGGTGCTCCTGGAGGAAGGGGATTCTCCTCTTCAGAGACAGTTCCCCAACACCCCAGATACACGAGGAGCAGTTACTGAACAGTCAGAGATGAAAGCAGTGGGAGAAGCTTGTTCAGAAACATTTAAAGTTTCTGCATGAATGGGCTGTATCAGAACTGATGAGATGTTCAGTGAAAAGCTCAAATGTGGGAGTTACAAACATGATCTTTAAGGATGCGAAATAGAAGTTGGATTGTTGCAAATGTCGAGAGAGTGAATGACAGCAGTTCCGAAGGGTGAACTGAGAGAAGGACTGGGTCTCTCGACTGACTATTCAGCATTTCCGTCATCCTTTACTGCATGTTGTTACACTTCTCCCACAAAGCAGAGGAAATTGTAAAACCTGTGCAGAGGGTAACAGACTTAGTCGAAGATACCGATTGTGAGTTTACATTTCTGAATGTAAACAGCAGGGAATTCAGTTGGATACATCAAAAATTGAAAATTGACTTTTAAGTAAAAATGGATATGGTGATCACAGACCAACGGACTTTAAAATGGCATCCTGAGAATCTGAATCTGCAAGAACCTTACTTTGACCCGAAGCGTGCTGCTATTTGGAAGAAGGAAATACGGAAATGGAATACAACATTTCAACAGCTACAGAGTTTGAATCAAGAAATTGTTGTGGACATTAACCATCACACTGCGGAAATCGAGAAGGTTTACACAACTTTGGACCAGATTGGACATGTAAGCTGGTGGGAGTAATTGTTGGGATGGTGCCCGACGGCAACAGGCGTGATGAACACAATGATACACCCTGTCCTTATGCTGGTGCTGGTTCAGCTGACCGTGCTGGTCATTTTGATTTACTGTGGATGTCGTGTTGGAAAACAAGGACAACAACTGGACAATGCTGTTGAACGAGCTCGAGCCACCATGCAAATGTATGTTACCCAGATAAAACCTGCAGAGAGGCGAGGAGAAGAAGTGGGGGAAAGTGGGAACACAGTCCCGCATTGCTGAACTCTGAACTCTGCAGTCTGAAGTTTGAATTAAAAAACAGGAAGATTGAAGTTTGGATCGAAAGAGACTGTTAGACAAGTGGTGCCTGCAGCCATTGAAATGAGTAACTGGTCATTGTCTGGATGTTAAATATTTGATTGTACCTTTGTTACTATTTAATGACATCTGTAGGTTAAACAAGCAATATTAAATCTGTGTCTTAAACAATTCACAAAGCCGTTAGCCGTGATTGTCTAAATGTAAAGAAATAAGAGTATAAAGATAAGACTCACACATGCAGACACCAGAGACACTGGACATTCGGAAGGTGTGTGTCAAGCTGCCACGGAAATCGAAGCAAGCTGCCTTTGTGAAGTGTTCTCAGTAACTTTTATACTTGGTTTGTTTGGTATGAATGTTTAAATAAAAGACCCGATCCTGCCTTTACTACAACTGAATGTGTGCGGGTAATTCGAGGTTAAAAGCAATGAAGCAAAAAGAGCAAGACAGCCGTTTACAACATTTTGTAACAGGTAACTGATGGTTGAGCACACGATTTGATAACTAGACTTGTAGATCAAGCATCAATGACAACGGCAACAAAACTGCCCACCAGCACCAGGTGTCTTTCACTTGTTTGTCCCAAATTTTCAGCAGCTGGGACAACAAGGAATCAGGTTCCACCGAGATTTGAACTCAGATCCCAGAGTGCTCACCATTACACTATGGAACCAACCATGGTAAAATATTTCAAACAATTCTCAAAAACAACAAAATCATCTCCAACAGTACACTTTGGCTCGGCCTTTTCTCATCCACACCATCAGTTTCCTCTCTTTGCTCTCTGCTAATTATCGATGCAGATCAATTCACACAGATGCCATCGAGGCTATGGTTTTTCAAGTCGCTGTTTCTGTTTCACACTGTTCATTACAGCTTGGACTTCAGTCTTGCCAGGTAAAAAGTGCGTTGGCATTGCAATGTATTAATGTAAAATGCTTGGCATGGAAAGAAAATGCAAAGTTTTGTCGAGTTAGCGAATAGGTGACGAGGTTTGGGGTTGATGTGCGTCGCTTTCAATCTTTGAAATTTCACCAAGCAAAGAAACGGTGAATTGAACTGTCCGCAGTCAGGAGCTGAAAAGGAATTAATACCTAATACCGACTTCGGGACAATCAGAATACTTTGTCACAGACAAGGCACTGGAATGCTGGAAGGTAGATCACACCGGTTGTGGGAGAGCTGGTTGGCGGTGACATGGAAGTGTCTGCAGTGTGCGGGACCAGACTGCTTCCACACATCCACAATGAATGTCCCACCCTTTACTTGGGAAAAGTACAACTGAGAGTGGACAAGTTCCATCCCGGTCAGAGCAATCTGAAGCTTTAACTGACTGACACCCTGGTGTGGGATGTCTTGCAGTGTGTAATTAAGTCAGTGTCTGTGGCGCAGTGAGTTTGCGCGTTCGGCTGTTAACCGAAAGGTTGGTGGTTCGAGCCCACCCACGGACGAATCATTTAACTGTTTTTCCCCATGGATTCGGTGCTGCACGATTCCAGGTTGTCATTTTGCGTTTTGGCTGCGCGAATATATTCCACAAACATTGCCAGCTGTGCTGTTATCCAGTGAGTTCCCACTCCAATACTTTTATGAGCATTCAGTTTGATTGTATACAGAACTGAACAGAGATATCAGAAAATTTAACAACGTTGTGGGACATTGTTTTTTGTTCATATTGAACCACTAATATGAATAAATCCATTTCTTCAAATATTTAATTGAACATGTTTTCAAAATGTTTCCGCGCAGTTTTGAACCAGGGACATTTCGCGTGTGAGGTGAATCTAATAACCACTACATTACGGAAACACTACAGCAATGTTCGGAACATAACCAGAGCTTTAACCTGCATAGCTGGCCTATACTTCAGGACCTGGTTTTATGAGAATAGAGTGATGGTGCTATATTTAGGAAGGCTGTGAGTGTGGCAGGAATTGATCTAGTGTTTCCCAGACTTTACACATAGGAACAGGAGGTGGCCATTTAGCAGCGAGTGGTTAGGATCTGGAATGCACGGCTTGAAAGGATGGTGGAGGCAGACTCAATCTTATCTTTCAAATGGGAGCTGGATCAGTGTCTGAAGGAAAAACAATTGCAGGTCTCAGGGGAAAAGGCGGGGGAGTGGGACTCGCTGAGAGTCGGCACTGGCTCGACGGGCCGAATGGCCTTCCGTGCTGTAACCATTCCATGATTCTATAAGTTAGTGGCACATTTCATAGTGTGGGTGGAAGCAGAACATTGCAAAGGGACATGGATTGAGTCGGCAAAACTAGAGGCATCTGATTCAGGAGATTCGGGGGGCGCGGAAATTCGGGAGTTTAATGACTTTGAAAGGAACATTTTTGTTTTGTGCAGTTACGGTCAGAGAAATGTTTGTGAAAGGAATTTTTTGAACAGAGGAATGCAGCATTTAATCTTCTGCCTTAACACTTCTTCCTGGGTGTCAGGGTCACATTTCTTTTCGAGGTTATTCTTCTCAATAAGGAGCTAGATATCGTCCTTCAGACTAGGGGGATCAAGGGCTATGGTGAGAAAGCAGGAATGGGATATTGAAGTTGCATGTTCAGACATGAACTCATTGAATGGCGGTGCAGGCTCAAAGGGCCGAATGGCCTACCTCTGCACCTATTTTCTATGTTTTCTATGTTTCTTGAATTTATATTTCCATTGGTGTTTCACAATAACCAGACCTTTGTCTAAAGTATTTCTCACTGTTTGCCCAGTCTCCTGTTGATGTACCAGCAATGAACATTTTGAACCAGACACCGAAAACACACTGTGCAAAATGGGACATGCTTTAACAGTTAACGTGGGGCTCGAACCCCCAAATTCGTGATTAAGATTCTCATGCTCGACCGATTGATCTCACGGGGCTTCTACCAAATAGACGTTTTTTGTCGTTGATTGCAGCCAGGCGCCTGTTGGCTCCGCCCCAGATGTTTAAACTTGCTGTCAAGGAACTGCCAGGATCCTCTTGAATGGTGGACCAGGCTCGAGGGGCCGAATGGCCAACTCCGGCCCCTAATCCTTACATGTTTATGACCTTATGACCTTTCACAGGAGAACAAACTCGCCCCTGAGCATGCATGAGGAGAAAGCTCCAGAAAATATTCCCACCCGGTGAGCTTTCGCGTGTGAGGCGAACGTGTTAACCGCTACACTGCGGAAACATCTCCACTTTCAGCACCCAGTCAGACGGAAATGTTAAGCGAGCAGGTAAACTGCTGAATCCCACTTTGAAGGAGTTGATCGTGGTGTCAAACAAAAAGTTTCACTTAATGATTAAAAATAAGAAATGTCAGATTTAAACACAGACCTCGAGAGAAGACTGCAACCTGAACACAGCACCTGAGACCGCTCGGCCATCCTGACTATTTAATACTGTATGTGGCCATCTGCAGGTTGATTTTAAACTTTTGTATCCTGTCACATGAAATAAATGAGGTCAGCAGGCGTATCTCGGTCTGACACCGGGGAAACAGTGAGACAAACCTTGGAGCAAGTGTCTGGTTATTGCCAAACAGCAAAGAATATATTAATTGTGGAAGAACATAATCTAAAAGTAAAGTAACCCTGATGTGATATAAACACGCTACCTTCGGAACTGAAATCAGTCACGCTACCATTGCGCCACGAGGTCGACATCATAAGACTCAGATGTTCGTCGATATGAAGGTGTCACAATACAAGGAACTTAAAAACCACCGCCCATTCCCACCTGGTGTCAGAAGCAGCGCTCACCTCCCAGTCACTGTATGTTTTTTTCTTAAACTTTTGTGTTGCTTTCACGGGAAAGCATCATTAATTAACCCATCCCCTTCTTTTGCACAATGAAAGAAATGTTAACTGAGGGACAGTCGATACTTCAATCATTTGTCCTGTGCTTTGGGGAGCGGGCAGGGAAGTGGACCTGAGTCCATGATCACATCGACCATGATCGTATTAAATGTCGAAGCAGGCTCGGGGGGCGTATGGCCGACTCCTGCATCTATTTCTTATGTTCTTATGTTCTCAGCATGTTAACCCATTTTACACACTGTATTCTAGGATCTGGTTCAAAATCTTCATTGCCGATAACATCAGGAATCTGGGGCAACTTTTGTCAAATTTAACAGCACCGGTTATTCCGACCATGCACAGAAAATAGAATCAGTCGTGAAGATAAAAGCCCATGGTGCTCATTTTCAGATTCAATGCAGTAGGATTTCAAATAAATTTTAAGAATTTTACAGTGAAAAGATTTGGAAGTGTTATTGCATTTGTGTCTGTAATTAAACTTTGTGGCGTCTGACTCCCGTTCATGCCTCTGCTGAATAAGAAAGGAGAGTTTGACGTTGACCAGACTGTACTGCCCCTGATATTTGTGAGCTCATCCTTTATATCCTTTATATTCAGTGCTTTCTCGCCCTTTGATGGGATATCACGTTGGCGTCACAAGCGAAATTTACCCGGTGAATCCGTTTTATCTCACTGAAAGTTATGTATTTATTGAAGTGAAAGAAAGAGCACTTCAGGAATAATGGATCACTTTTGCAAGGAGAATAAATAGCAAATAAAAACAGCAAATGCTAGAAATCTCAGCAGGTCAGGCAGCATTTGCCAGGAGACGAAACTCGCCTCTGATTGTTCCTCAAAAGCAAGTTTAAATATAATGCTCCTTCCCGGAATCGAACCTCATACCTTTCATGTGTAATGCAAACGTGATAAGCACACGTGATAACCACTGCACAACAGAAACCACTGGCACAGCTGGCACAACAGAGGGGAGCTGACCAGTGAGCTCCCTCTGTGCTGATCAGGAATGTGTTGGCTCACCTGAAACAACTTCTGTCCCACACTGAAAGTTCTCAATCCTTCTCCTCCGCTGCCCTTTACAGAAATGTCACGGATCACCCAGCCACCGTGTTCACTTCCACATCCTCACAGTGGGGCCACAGAGGCTCCTACCGTCTCCCCGCGATCAGCGAACTCGCCCAGTTTACAAAATTAAACCCGGAACACGTGCCCGGGAAAGGGCAGGAGAAGCCAGATCGTCTGTAAGATCGATCTATCACAGAAAGTATTGGTATTCATGGTGATTATAGCAATTATTAATCGTCTCACTGCGATATATGTGTGCACTGGGTCCGTGCAGCAGAACTGGTCTCCAGTCGACCTGCTTAACCCTTGCCACTGGACCAAGACCAAGCTCTGTCAAGCCCGTTTGATGGCTGGAGTGCAACGGCCATCACAACTAAAAAAAAATCCACGCACAGATATCTTCCACCCTTCGGGATGTAGTTCGGGACCTTCATTGAAACACCTGTGAACTCATCCTTTTTCGGCGTGGAAGCAAGTCATCTTCGTTTCGAGGGACCGCCTATGATGATGATGATGATGGATACATTAACGTCCCAACAGCTCATTGACTGCAGGAGTGGGACCGTGCGGCACTTCAGAAAACATGTCGAAAAGGCAAAGTCACTGATTCCGTCTCATGTGCTCCTCCGATCAAGAATAACAACACACACTAAAAATGCTTCAATGATGGTTACACTTTATCTCCGTGCAGCCTCTACAGTCTAAAGACACCACAACTGTAGTGCGAATACATTCTTCCCATCAAAGTTCTATTTGTGCTACTTTGTTGTGGCAACTCTTGATTACAGTCACCAAGATATCCCTTGAGATATCGGGTAAAACTCATTCTTTTCCTTTGGCAATGCTTTTAAGAATCTGAGAAGATTTAACTGGAGGTTTATTAACAGATAGCACTTCGTAAGGCCTTTATCTCCATATTTGCAAAGCAGTTGGCTCGTTGGTCTGGTTGTATGATTCTCACTTTGGGGTTGTTACTTGAAATTTGCCAGAGATCCCGGGCGAGCCCTTTTTTTGCCGTGAATTTTGAATTTCATTCGAACTTTTGCAAAGAAGCACTTGCATTTCTGCAGCGTCTGTCAGGAACTCATAACGCCCCAAAGCGCTTTACAGCCGTTGAGTTACCTTTGAAATGTTGTCACTTGAGTAAAGATGTACCCGAATCACCCCACACGCACCTCAACTCTTTGTGAAGGAGTTCATAGAATCATAGAAGTTTGCAGCACGGAAGGAGGCCAATTCGGCCCATCGTGTCCACGCCGGCCAACAAGAGGCTATCCAGCCTAATCCCACTTTCCAGCTCTAGGTCCAGAACCTGCAGGTTACGGCACTTCAGGTCACATCCAAGCACTTGTTAAACGTGGTGAGTGTTTCTGCGTCTACCACCCTTTCAGGCAGTGAGTTCCAGACCCCAACAACCCTCTGCGTGCAGAAATAAATAGGTGCAGGCAAAGGCCATTCGGCCCATCGAGCCGCACCACCACGGAGAATGAAACAGTTAATTCAGAGACCATGGTCCAGAACTTAAAGAAGGGTAACTTTGAAGGTATGAGTCGTGAATTGGCTAGGATAGATTGGCGAATGATACTTAAGGGGTTGACAGTGGATGGGCAATGGCAGACATTTACAGACCGCATGGATGAACTGCAACAATTGTACATCCCTGTCTGGTGTCAAAATAAAAAAGGGAAGGTTGCTCAACCGTGGCTATCAACGGAAATCAGGGATAGTATTAAAGCCAAGGAAGTGGCATACAAATTGGCCAGAAATAGCAGCGAACCCGGGGACTGGGAGACATTTGGAACTTAGCAAAGGAGGACAAAGGGTTTGATGAGGGTAGGGAAAATAGAGTATGAGAGGAAGCTTGCAGGGAACATTAAAATGGACTGCAAAAGCTTCTATAGATATGTAAAGAAAAAAAAGTAAGTAAAGACAAACGTAGGTCCCCTGCAGTCAGAATCAGGGGAAGTCATAACTGGGAACAAAGAAATGGCAGACCAATTGAACAAGTACTTTTGTTCGGTATTCACTGAGGAAGACACAAACAATCTTCCGGATATAAAAGAGGTCAGAGGTTCTAGTAAGAAGGAGGAACTGAGGGAAATCCTTATTAGTCGGGAAATTGTGTTGGGGAAACTGATGGGATTGAAGGCCGATATATTCCCAGGACTGATGGTCTGCATCCCAGAGTACTTAAGGAGGTGGCCTTCGAAATAGCGGATGCATTGACAGTCATTTTCCAACACTCCATAGATTCTGGATCAGTTCCTATGGAGTGGAGGATAGCCAATGTAACCCCACTTTTTAAAAAAGGAGGGAGAGAGAAAGCAGGGAATTATAGACCGGTCAGCCTGACATCAGTCGTTGTGAAATTGATGGAATCAATTATTAAGGATGTCATAGCAGCGCATTTGGAAAGAGGTGACATGATAGGTCCAAGTCAGCATGGATTTGTGAAAGGGAAATCATGCTTGACAAATCTTCTGGAATTTGTTGAGGATGTTTCCAGTAGAGTGGACAAGGGAGAACCAGTTGATGTGGTGTATTTGGACTTTCAGAAGGCTTTCGACAAGGTCCCACACAAGAGATTAGGGTGCAAAGTTAATGCACATGGGATTGGGGGTAGTGTGCTGACGTGGATTGAAAATTAGTTGGCAGACAGGGAGCAAAGAGTAGGAGTAAATGGGTACTTTTCAGAATGGCAGGCAGTGACTAGTGGGGTACCACAAGGGCCCTAGCTGTTTACATTGTACATTAATGATTTAGACTAGGGGACTAAATGTAGTGTCTCCAAATTTGCAGATGACACTAAGTACGGTGGCAGTGTGAGCTGCGAAGAGTATGTTATGAGGCTGCAGAGTGACTTGGATAGGTTAGGTGAGTGGGCAAATGCATGGCAGAGGAAGTATAATGTGGATAAAGGTGAGGTTATCCACTTCGGTTGAAAAACAGAGAGACAGACTATTATCTGAATGGTGACAGATTAGGAAAAGGGGAGGTGTAACGAGACCTGGGTGCCATGGTACATCAGTCATTGAAGGTTGGCATGCAGGTACAGCAGGCGGTTAAGAAAGCAAATGGCATGTTGGCCATCATAGGGAGGGGATTTGAGTGTAGGGGCAGGGAGGTGTTACTACAGTTGTACAGGGCCTTGGTGAGGCCACACCTGGAGTATTGTGTACAGTTTTGGTCTCCTAACTTGAGGAAGGACGTTCTTGCTATTGAGGGAGTGCAGCGAAGGTTCACCAGACTGATTCCCAGGATGGCGGGACTGACATGTCAAGAAAGACTGGATTCACTGGAGTTCAGACAAATGAGAGGGGATCTCATGGAAACGTTTAAAATTCTGGCGGGTTTAGACAGGTTAGATGCAGGAAGAATGTTCCCAATGTTGGGGCAGTCCAGAACCAGGGCTCACAGTCTTAGGATAAGGGGTAAGCCATTTAGGACCGTGATGAGGAGAAACTTCTTCACCCAGAGAGTGGTGAACCTGTGGAATTCTTTACCGCAGGAAGTTGTTGAGGCCAATTCACTAAATATATTCAAAAAGGAGTTAGACGTAGCCCTTACTACTCGGGGGATCAAGGGGTATGGCGAGAAAACAGGAATGTGGTACTGAAGTTGCATGTTCAACCATAAACTCATTGAATGGTGGTGCAGGCTCGAAGGGCCGAATGGCCTACTCCTGCACCTATTTACTATGTTTCTACATTCCAATAAGATCATGGCTGATCATTCACCTCAGTATCCCTTTCCTACTTTCTCTTCATACCCCTTGAGTCCTTTTGCCATAAAGGTCACAGCTAATTCCCTCTGGAATATATCAAATGAACTGGCATCAACAATTCTCTGCGGCAGAGAATTCCACAGGTTAACAACTCTCTGAGTGAAGAAGTTTCTCCTCATCTCGGTCCTAAATGGCTTACCCCTTATCCCTGAGACTCTGATCCCTGGTTCTGGACTTCCCCAACATCGGGTACATTCTTCCTGCCTCTAACCTGTCCAGTCCCGTCAGAATTTTATATGTTTCTTTGAGATCCCCTCTCATTCTTCTAAACTCCGGTGAATACAGGCCCAGTCAATCCAGTCTCTCCTCATATGTCAGTCCTGCCATCCTGGGAATCAGTCTGGTGAACCTTCGCTGCACTCTCTCAGTAGCAAGAACATCCTTCCTCAGATTAGGAGACCAAAACTGAACACAATATTCCAGGTGAGGCCTCACCAAGGCCCTGTACAACTGCAGTAAGACCTTCCTGCTCCAATACTCAAATCCCTCAGCTATGAAGGCCAACATGCCATTTTCCTTCTTCACCGCCTGCTGTACCTGCATGCCAACTTTCAATGACTGATGTACCATGACACCCAGGTCTCGTTGCACCTTCCCTTTTCCTAATCTGCCGCCATTCAGATAATAATCTGCCTTCACTTTTTTGCCACCAAAGTGGATAACATCACATTTATCCACATTATAGTGCATCTGCCATGTATTTGCCCATTCACCTAACCTTTCCAAGTCACTCTTCAGCCTCTTAGCATCCTCCTCACAGCTCACACCGTCACGCAGCTTAGAGTCACCTGCAAACTTGGAGATATAACACTCAATTTCTTCATCGAAATCATTGATGTATATTGTAAATAGCTGAGGTCCCAGCACTGAGCCCTGCAGCACCCCACTAGTCACTTCCTGTCATTCTGAGAAGGACCCATTTATCCCGACTCTCTGCTACCTGTCTGCCAACCAGTTCTCTATCCATGTCAATACATTACCCCCAATACCATGTGCTTTAATTTTGCACACTAATCTCTTGTGTGGGACCTTGTCAAAGGCCTTTTGAAAGTCCAAATACATTACATCCACTGGTTTTCCCTTGTCCACTCTCCTTGTTCCATCCTCAAAAAATTCTAGATGATTTTCCAAGCATGATTTCCCTTTCCTAAATCCATGCTCACTTGGACCGATTTTGTCACTGCTTTCCAAATGCTATGCTATTTCATCCATAATAATTGATTCCAGCATTTACCCCACTACTGATGTCAGGCTAACCGGTCGATAATTACCCATTTTCTCTCTTCCTTCTTTTTAAAAAAGTGGTGTTATATTAGCTACCCTCCAGTCCATAGGAACTGATCCAGAGTCGATCGACTGTTAGAAAATGGTCACCAATGCATCCACTATTTTGAGGGTTACTTCCTTAACTACTCTGGGATGCAGACTTTCTGGCCCTGGGATTTATCAGCCTTCAATCCCAACAATTTCCTGAACACAATTTCCTGAGTAATAAAGATTTCCTTCAGTTCCTCCTTCTCGCTGGACCCTCGGTCCCTGAGTACATTAGGAAGGTTATTTGTGTCTTCCTTCGTGAAATCAGAACCAAAGTATCTGTTTAACTGGTCCGCCATTTCTTTGTTCTCCATTATAAATTCGCCTGATTCTGACTGCAAGTGACCGACGTTTGTCTTCACTAATCTTTTTCTCTTCACATAACTATAGAAGCTTTCGCAGTCAGTTTTTATGTTCCCAGCAAGCTTCCTCTCATACTGTATTTTCCCACTCCTTATTAAACCCTTTGTCCTCTTCTACTGAATTCTAAATTTCTTCCAGTCCTCAGGTTTGCTGCTTTTTCTGGCAAATTTATAGGCCTCTTCCTTGCATTGAACACGATCCCTAATTTCCCTTATTAGCCACGGTTGAGCCACCTTCCCCATTTTATTTTTTCTCTAGACAGGGATGTACAATTGTTGAAGTTTATCCATGTGATCTTTAAATGTTTGCCATTGCCTATCCAGCGTCAACCTTTTAAGTCTCATTTGCCAGTCTATTCTAGCCAATTCACATCTCATGCAATCGAAGTTACCTTTCCTTAAGTTCAGGTCCCTGCTCTCTGAATTAAATGTTTCAATCTCCATCTTAATAAAGAATTCTACCATATTATGGTCACTCTTCTCCAAGGGGCCTTGCACAACAAGATTGCTAATTAGTCCTTTTTCATTACACATCACCGAGTCTAGGATAGCCAGCCCTCAAGTTGGTTCCTCGACATATTGGTCTAGAAAACCATCCCTAATACACTCCAGGAAATCCTCTTCCACCGTATTTCTACGAGTTTGGTTACCCCAATCTATATGTAGATTAAAGTCTTCCATGATAACTGCTGTATCTTTATTGCACGCATCCATAATTTCTTGTTTGATACTGTCCCCAAACTCACTACTACTGTTTGGTGGTCTGTGCGCAACTCCCACTCGTGTTTTCTGCCCTTTGGTATTCCGCAGCTCTATCCATACAGAGTCCACACCATCCAAGCTAATGTCCTTCCTTAATATTGTGTTAATTTCCTCTTTAACCAGCATCGTTCCCCGACCTCCTTTTCCTTTCTGTCTATCCTTCTTGAATGTTGAATACCTCAGGATGTTGAGTTCCCAGCCTTGGTCAACCTGGAGCCATGTCTCTGGAATCCCAATTATAACATATTCGTGAATTGCTGCCTCTGAGTGAATGCATCCACCTTATTACGAATAATCCTCGCATTGAGGCACAGAGACTTCAGGCTTGTCTTTTTAATACATTTTGTCCCTTTAGAATTTTGCTGTAATGTGGCCCTTTTTGATTTTTGCCTTGTGTTTCTCTGCCCTCCACTTTTACTTTTCTTCTTTCTATCTTTTGCTTCTGCCCCCATTTTACTTCTTTCTATCTCCCTGCATAGGTTCCCATCCCCCTGCCATATTAGTTTAACCCCTCCCCAACAGCACTAGCAAACATTCCCCTCGACATTGGTTCCGGTCCTGACCAGGTGCAGACCGCCCGATTTGTACTGGTCCTATCTCCCCCAGAACCGGTTCCAATATCCCAGGAATTTGACTCCCATCCTCCTGCACTACTCATCAAACCATATATTCATCTGAGCTATCCTGCATTTCCTATTCTGACTAGCTCGTGGCACTGGTAGCAATTCTGAGATAACTACCTTGTAATTTAATTCCTAGCTCCCTAAACTCAGCTTGTATGACCTCATCCCGTTTTTCCCTATATCATTGGTACCTATATACACCACGACAGCTGGCTATTCACCCACCCCCTCCAGAATGCGCTGCAGCCACTCCGAGACATTCTTGACCTTTGCACCAGGGAGGCAACATACCATTCTGGAGTCTCGATTGCAGCCGCAGAAACTTCTATCTATTTCCCTTACAATAGAATCCCCTATCACTATAGCTCTCCCACTCTTTTTCCTGCCCTCCTGTGCAGCAGAGCCACCCATGGTGCCATGGACTTGGCTGCTGCTGCCTTCCCCTGATGAGTCATCTCCTCCAACAGTACCCAAGGTGGTGTATCTGTTTTGCAGGGGACTCCTGCACTGTCTTCCTTCCACTGCTCTTCCTGATGTTTAGCCATTCCCTCTCTGCCTGAGTAGCCTTTACCTACGGTGTGATCAACTCACTAACTGTGCTATTCACGACATCCTCAGCATTGCGGATGCTCCAGAGTGAATCCGTGCGCAGCTCCAGTGCCGCAATGTGGCCTGTCAGGAGCTGCAGATGGATACACTTGCTGCACATGTAGTCATCAGGGATACTGGAAGCGTTCCTGACTTCCCACACAGCACAGGAGGAGCATAACATGTGTCCGTGCTCTCCTGCTATGACTTCACCATTAGATTTACTTAATTTGGCAACAATTGCAAAGTTTCTTTGCTGCTAAGAACAAGAAGAAATCAAAGAAACAGAAAACTACTCACCACTCAACTAGCCAATCACTTACCCTCTTGGCTGTGACGTTACCTTTGATTACTTGTGATTTCTTTCTTACTTTTGACCCTGCACCAGCTGTAGATCGCTGCTCGCTGCTCCTCCAGCCGCTGCTCCTCCGACTGCCGCCGATCCCCGGACTCCCGCTGGGCCTTTATAGGCCGCTGCTCACACCTCCTCCGGTCACTGCTCCTCCGACTTTTGGAAAAAAATAATTCAGTCAGGCAGAGTCTGCATGGATTTATGAAAGGGAAGTCATGTTTGACAAATTTGCTGGAATTCTTTGAGGGTGTAATGAACAGGGTGGATAAAGGGGAACCAGTGGATGTGGTGTATTTCGACTTCCAGAAGGCATTTTGACAAGATGCCACATAAAAGATTACTGCACAAGATAAAAGTTCCCGGGGTTGGGGGTAATATATTAGCATGGAGAGAAGATTGGCTAACGAACAGAAAACAGAGAGTCGGAATCAATGGTACATTCTCTGGTTGGCAATCAGTAACTAGTGGCTGCCGCAGGGATCAGTGCTGGGACCCCAATCTTTACAATCTATATTAACGGCTTGGATGAAGGGACCGAATGTAATGTAGCCAAGTTTGCTGATGATACAAAGATGGGAGGAAAAGCAATGTGTGAGGAGGACACAAAAAATCTGCAAAAAGACATAGCCAGGTTAAGTGAGTGGGGAAAAATTTGGCAGATGGTGTATAATGTTGGAAAGTGCAAGGTTATGCATTTTGGCAGAAAAAAAATCAAAGAACAAGTTATTAGTTAAAAGGAGAAAAATTGCACAGTGCTGCAGTACAGCGGGACCTGGGGGTACTTGTGCATGAAACACAAAAGGTTAGTTTGCAGGTACAGCAAGTGAACAGGAATGCCAATGGAATCTTTTCCTTTATTGCAAAAGGGATGGAGTATAAAACAAAGAAGTCTTGCTGCAGTTATACAGGGTATTGGTGAGGCCAGACCTGGAACACTGAATGCAGTTTTGGTTTCCATATTTAAGAAAAGATATAGATGCTTTGGAGGCAGTTCAGAGAAGGTTCACTAGGTTGATTCCGGAGATGAGGCGGCTAACTTATGAGAAAAGGTTGAGAAGGTTGTGCCTCTACTCATTGGAATTCAGAAGATTGAGAGGTGATCTTATGGAAACGTGTAAGATTATGAGGGGGCTTGACAAGGTGGATGCAGAGAGGATGTTTCTGCATACTAACCTTTTGTGTTTCATGAACAAGGACCCCCAGGTCCCTCTGCACCGCAGCATTTCGTAATCTCTCCCCATTTAAATAATTATTTGCTTTTTTATTATTGCTACCACAGTGATAACCTCATATTTCCCACATTATACTCCATCTGACAAATTTCTGCCCACCCACTGAGCCTATCAATTTCGCTTTGCAGATTGTTTGCGTCCTCCTCACAACTTGCTTTCCCACCTATCTTTGTATCATCAGCAAACTTGGCGACATTACAAACATGCAGAGCACAGAACAAATTATTGACGTCGTGACTTTCCATCAGTTAGTATTTCTTTCATTGTGCAAAAGAAAATTATCGAATCATTAATTATGTTATCCCATGAAAGCAAAATAAAAGTTTAACGAAAATAATTGGCACATTTGAAAGGAACATTTTTGTTTTGTGCCGTTTCGGTCAGAGAAATGTTTGTGAAAGGAATTTTTTCATAAAAAGGGATTCAGCATTTCAGCTTGTCGCTGAACACTTCTCTCTGGGCACTGCACTAGGCAGCAGTTTCCGTAGTGTAGCGGTTATCACGTTCGCCTCACACGCGAAAAGTCCCCGGTTCAAGCCTGGGCGGAAACTTAATTTTTGAAACAAAAACTGGTTTTAAATGTTCATTGCTCATGTGACAATGGCCTCCTTCTGTGCTGTAAACTTCTCTGATTCCATGAAGAACATTTAAAACCAGTCTCCTAAAATACAGAGTGTGTAAAATCAGAAAGGGAATAAAACTTCCTCAATGATTAAAGTTTCACAAATTATTAAAATGAAGTTGTTGAAGTTTCGACTGACCCTCAGTGATCATGTTAGCATTTCTTTCATTCTGCTCAACAATGCTATCGGTTAATACCAGCAGATCTGAGCCGCATTTCAAACCCGGAAACAACTCATTCATTATTCACCCTTCCCAGTTCCAGTGCACAGAGGGTTATTTATACTCCATCCCAGAAACTCAAGTCCAACTTCTGACATTCCTTATTTCTAATTACTAACTCATTTATTTTGAGACCACTCTGAAGTGCTTTGGGTCATCTGTGTAATTTAGTTAAATTACTTCACTTTAATTAAAAACAGTGGTAGCAAAATGATTTCCCTAACTGGGAATCGAACCAGGGAAGCTGAAGGGATCGACATGGTTTTGTGAAGCATTTAAAAATGCTCTCTAAAAATCTCACACTGCTCAGACGCCACAAAGTTTAATTAAAGACCGAAGTACAAGTCACATTTAATTTCCAAATCCTTTCACCATAAAATTCCTTCACTTTATTTCAAATCTTACTGCGTTGATTCTGAAAATGAGCACCATGTGATTTTACCTTCAATACCGATTCTATTATCTGTGCACGGTAGGAATTACCGCTCCAGTTTTGAGCCCAATTTGACAAAAGTTGCCCCAGATTCCTGGTGTCGTCAGCAATGACTATTTTGAACCAGACTCATAAAATAGTGTTTTTTTATATGAGTTCACAGGATCTGGGTGTCACTGGAAAGGCCAGAATTTATTGCCCAACCTTAATTGCCCTTGAGAAGCTGGTGGTTGTTGTGTATCTGTAAAGCATGCACTCCCATGTTCCGCCACTAGGGAGCTCATCTCTTGAAGTCCCAAGGGATCTCAGCATCCCTTTGGAGCACTGTATATAAGCCGGCCCGAAAGGCCTGTTCCTCACTCTAGAGTGTCTTATTAAAGACTGAGGTCACTGTTACTTTAACCTCCCTGTGTGCAGACTCATCTGTGTTAGGAACACAATAACTGGCGACGAGAATACGAATCCAACGCAAGGATGCAGCAAACTGTGGGCATCCTGGAGAAGTTCTCGGAGGTAGCAAGCTCGGAGGAAGCTTATGTCGAAAGGCTAGACCAGTACTTTGTAGCCAACGAGCTGGATGGAGAAGGAAGCGCTGCAAAAAGGAGAGCGGTCCTCCTCACAGTCTGTGGGGCACCGACCTACAGCCTCATGAAGAATTTTCTGGCTCTGGTGAAACCCACAGATAAGCCATATGAGGAGCTGTGTACAGTGGTTCGGGAGCATCTTAACCCGAGGGAGAGCGTGCTGATGGAGAGATATCGGTTCTACACGTGCCAGCGATCTGACGGTCAGGAAGTGGCGAGCTACGTCGCCGAGCTCATGCAACTTGCAGGACAATGTGAGTTTGATGGCTGCCCGGAGCAAATGCTCAGAGACTTTGTTGTACTGGGCATTGGCCAAGAGACCATCCTGCGAAAAACTTTGACTGTAGAGACACCGACCCTCAATAAGGCCATTGCAACAGTACAGGCGTTTATGTCCACCAGTGAGAACACCCAACATATCTCTCAGCACACAAGTGCTAGCAATGTTCATAAATTAACTGGAACTGTGTTTGCAAGCAGAAATGTACAGGGCAGAAGCCACGAGTTTGTAACTTCCAGCAGGCCTCAGGTGATCCAGATGACTCAGAGTCCCCAACAAAGAATAAATGCAAGGCAATTCACAGCTTGTGGAGGCTTCCATTCAGCCTATTCATGACGCTTCAAAGGGTATGTTTGCAAGTGCTGTGGAACAATGGAGCACCTCCAATGAGCTTGCAAACGAGCTGCAAGCTCTGCAAAACCTGCTAACCACCACGTGGCGGAGGAAGATCGGTCCATGGTGGATGAAAGCAATTTAGAGCCTTCGAGAGAGGATGCAGATGCTGAAGTACACGGGGTGCACACATTTGAGACGAAATTCCACCTATTATGCTGCACGTAAAATTGAATGGCTTAGCCGTAGCCATGGAACTGGACACTGGCGTCAGCCAAACCATCATGAGTAAAAAGATGTTTGAGAGACTGTGATGCAACAAGCCATTCAATTCAGCCCTGAGCCCCATCCACACGAAACTGAGAACATACACCAAAGAGCTTATCACTGTCCTGGGCAGCGCCATGGTCAAGGTCACCTACGAGGGCATGGTGCATGAACTGCCACTCTGGATTGTCCCGGGCGATGACCCCACAGTGCTTGGAAGGAGCTGGCTGGGCAAAATTCGCTGGAACTGGGATGACATCCGAGCGCTATCACATGTCGATGAGGCCTCATGTATCCAGCTCCTTAAAAGATTTCCTTCCCTTTTTGAGCCAGGATTTGGAAACTTTTCTGGGGCGAAGTTACGGATCCACTTGGTCCCAGAGGCTCGACCCATTCACCACAAGGCGCGAGCAGTACCTCACATGAGGAGGAAGAGAGTGGAAATGGAGCTGTACAGGCTGCAACTCGAGGGCATCATCTCCCCAGTGGAATTCAGCGAGTGGGCCTGCCCAATTGTTCCAGTACTCAAAAGTGATGGCACAGTCAGGATTTGCGGCGATTATAAAGTAACTATTAATCGTTTCTCGCTACAGGACCAATACCCGCTACCTAAGGCAGACGACCTAATTGCGACGCTGGCAGGAGGCAAGACGTTCACCAAGCTCGACCTGACTTCGGTTTACATGTCGCAGGAAGGCCAGGCTCACCCAGCAGCCCTGCAGGGCTAACAACACGCCAGCCCAGCGAGGGCACAGCCAGCACACCAGAACAAACATTTGTACCGAGGCGGTCCACCAGGGAAAGAAAGGCTCCCGACCGCCTCACCTTTTAAATACTTTTCACTTTGACTTTGCTGGGAGTGATGTTGTGTATCTGTAAAGCATGCACTCCCATGTTCCGCCACCAGGGAGCTCATCCCCTGAAGTCCCAAGGGATCCCAGCATCCCTTGGGAGCACTATATATAAGCCGGCCCCTGAGGCCTGTTCCTCACACTGGAATGTTTTATTAAAGACTGAGGTCACTGTTACTTTAATCTCTCTGTGTGCAGCCTCATCTGTGTGAGGAACACAATAGTGGTGAGCACCATCTTGAACCGCTGCAGTCCGTGTGGTGAAGATGCTCCCACAGAGCTGTTAGGGAGGGAGTTCTAGGCTTTTAACCCAGTGACGATGAAGGAACGACCGATATATTTCCAAGTCAGGATGGTGTGTGACTAAATCTAACAATGGCTGGTGTCACAGGCACCAAATATTTTAAAGCAAGGTCTGAAAATGCTGTGTGTAAAATGGGAAGGGATAATAATTCATGACATGCAAAGCCTGTTTAAAATGGAACTGTATAAAATTAATGTGAATATTTTGCTGCCTGACAGGGTTTTGGAAGCAGATTTAATATTAACTTTCCAAAGGGAAATATCGTTGAAAAAGAAACATTTGCAGGGTGCTGGGGAATGGGACTAATTGGAAATTTCTTTCACAGAGCCAGCACAGGTAACAACATAAGAAATCGGAGCAGTAGTAGGCCATACGGTCCCTCAAACCTGCTCCACCATTCAATAAGATCATAACTGATTGTCGATCTCAACTCCACTTTCCAGCTCGATCTCCCGATCCCTTGATTCCATGAGACTCCCAAAATCTATCTAACGCAGCCTTGAATATATTCAGAGACTCAGCATCCACAGGCTTGTGGGGCAGAGAATTCCACAGATTCATAACCCTCTGAGTGAAGAAATTCCTTCTCATCTCTGTCTTAAATCGTCGACCCCTTAACCTGAGACTGTGCCACCTGGTTCTAGAGACTCCAGCCCGGGGGAAACAACCTCCCAGCATCTACCCTGTCAATCCCCTTCAGAATATTGTGCGTTTCAATGAGATCACCTCTCATTCTTCTAAACTCCGGAGAGTATCGGCCCATTCTGCACAATCTCTCAACTTGAGACAGTCCTCTCATCCCAGGAATCAATCTAGTGAATCTCTGTTGTACCTCCACCCAGGCAAATATTTCCTTCCTTAAATAAGGAGACCAAAACTGTGTGCAGTACTCCAGGTGTGGTCTCACCAGGGCCCTGTACTATTGTAGCAAGACTTCCTTACTCTTGGACTGTGGGCTATATATTAGGTACTATGGGCCGAGTGCCCTGTTTTTTTGCTGATTCGATGGTTGTATAAAAAGTTATTAAGATTGACAGTTGCTCAGCAAAAATATTTGTATTTCCTTCAGTGTACTCCTTACTCTTCAAGGACTAGATTTTCCCCAAGCAGATTTGTCGGCGCACTGACCTCAAGCGCACCGACTTTGCGCGCTGGAAACGGCTCGGGGAAAAACTCGCCCCATCCTGGCCGCTGTGTACAGTCCCCGGAGTCCTGGCGTGGTGTCGATAGTAAAGTGGGGGGCGGAGCCAAATGCCTGCACCGAAAACACTGCCGGCACCTTCGCGCATGGGCAGTAGGGAGAGAAAACTTGGCACTCTGCCATTTTTAAACAGTGTCAAACCCGATGAAAAGCACAGCAGCTTCTCAGCTTCTCCGGTCGCTCGGCGGGCTCTCCCCGCGTCCCTCCCCGATAAAACGCACAGCTCCAGCAGCTGCAACTTCTCCGGTCCTCAAGCTCACACTTCTCCGGTGTGTCTTCCCTCCCCTTTCCCAGGGATATAGGGACCCAGTGTAATGGAGCCAAGTTTGCTGATGGTGCAAAGATGGGTGGGAAAGTAAATTGCGACACAGCAAAGAAAATCTCAATTCCGGAAGAGCAATATGGAAAAGTACAGTGACCCCGACGTGATATAAACACGCAGCCTTCTGATCTGGAGTCAGACACATTACCGTTACACCACGAGGTCTACAGTGCAGAGTGCCCATGTTTGTATACATGAAGGTTCCTGAAACACAGTTTCATTTACCCTGCATTGGTGCAATGAAAGGGCTTTAAAATCCCCGGCCACTCCCACCGTGGGTCAGACAGCATCTGAAGCAGTGCCCACCTGTCACTCACCCTCTCACGCCCGCTTTCATCACCTGCTGCCCGCGGACTGCAGCAAATCCAGTTCATCATCATCATAGGCAGTCCCTCGAAGCGAGGATGACTTGCTTCCACGCCACAAAAGTTGAGTTCACAGGTGTTTCAATGATGGACCTAATATTCCAGGTCCCGAACTGCAAAATGAAGGGTGGATGATACCTGTGCGTGGATTTTTTAACGTGTGATGGCCGTTGCACCCCAGCCATCACACGGGCTTGACAGCGCGAGGTCTTGGTCCAGTGGCAAGGGTTATCCAAGACGACTGGAGACCAGCTCTGCTGCACGGACCCAGTGCACACACATATCGCAGTGTGGGCTGGCCCATGCTGCCCCTGGACCACAGGCCCTGAACTCACACCACACCTGGGCCCGAATCACATCCCTCCACAGTCTCTCGCTGCTCCTGCTGTACCAGCCCACGCTCCAATCACCGACCTGGACTTTGATGACGTCACACTTCGCTGCCGTCGCCCTCCTGCACCAGCTCGCGTTGTACGTTGCCGTGGTACACCACCACGCTGTTCCCAGGCCGCCGCTCACCGCTCCTTTTATGGCCCCGACCTGCCGCTGGTGTTCTCACGCAGGTCTGGGCATCCACGCTGCTCCCAGCAAATCCAGTTACACCCCGTGTCACCGCACAATTCTCAGCTGTGATTGTAAGCTGACTATATTTAAAGCTATCGCAGAGGCTGCAAGCAGTGTTCCCTGGTAGTCTAGTGGTTAGGATTTGGTGCTCTCACTGCCGTGGTCTGGGTTTGATTCCTGGTAAGGGAAAGTATTTTACAGAGCAAATTGACAAAAATAATTCAAGTCTGCGAAATAATGAATAATTGTTTCAATCATCATTAATCCATCCACATGTGTTGCACACTGAAGGAAATACAAATATGTTTGCTGAGCGACTGTCGAATTTTAATAACTTTTCACACAACCGGAGAATCAGAGGAAAAACAGGATATTCGGCCCATAGTACCAACTATGTAGCCCAAAGTACAAGAGTAAGGAAGTCTTGTTACAATTGTACAGGGCCCTGGTGAGACCACACCTGGAGTACTGCGCACAGTTTTGGTCTCCTTATCTGAGGAAGGATACACTTGCCTTGGAGGTGGTACAACAGAGGTTCACCAGATTGATTCCTGGGATGAGAGGACTGTCCTATGGTTAGAGATTGTGTAGAATATGCCGATACTCTCTGGAGTTTCGAAGAATGAGAGGTGATGTCATTGAACTGGACAATATTCTGAAGGGGATTGACAGGGGAAATGTTACGAAGCCTGGCTAGCCCAGTCGGTAGAGCATTAGACTCTTACTTGCAAGGTGGTGGGATCGAGACCCAACATTGGGCGATTACTTTTCCTGAAACTTTTATGTTGCTTTCAGAGGAAAACATCATTAATGAACCCATGATCTTCTTTTGCACAATGAAAAGAATGCGAACTGAGGGAGAGTTGATAATTTAATCAAATAATGAAAGCAGCGCCTGAGATAACTCGGCCATCCTTACTGTTCGATGCTGAAGTTTCAAGTTATTACTCTGGAACGTTTCAGACCGGGTACTTATTCACTGTTGCTGGAAGGCCCAGTGACCGGGTTACTCTCTCCCCCGGGGTTTTCCTGAGCCTGTGCTCGGTGTACGGGGAGCTTTTGCCTCGGTCCGAGGTAGCTTGCACCCCAGGGATGGACAATAACCCTCTGAGCTCTGGAACTGGGGAAAAGCGAATAATTAATGAGTTGTTTGCAGGTTTCAAATACAGCTTAGAGCTGCTGGTATAAACCGATCGTGCTGTTTCACAGAATGAAATAAATGTGAATAGATAGCTGAAACTTCAACAACTGAACTTCAATATTTCATGAAACTTTAATCTTTGAAGAAGTTTTATCCCCGATCTGATTTTATACAATCTGTATTTGAGGAGACTGGTTTTAAATGTTCATTGCTCATGCAACAATGTGTCCAAAACAGCTTTTATTCAATTTTATTGCAGACATGTTTTTGCTTGAGAAATAATGTTTCTGCCGAGGCTTGAACCAGGAACTTTTCACGTGTGAGGGAAATGTGATAACCACTACACGACAGAAACTGCTGCTCAGCTCAGCGCCCAGAGAGAAGTGTTCAGCAACAAGCTGAAATGCTCAAACCCTCTCTCTGCAAAAAGTTCCTTTCACAAACATTTATCTGACCTGAACTGCACCAAACAACAATGTTCTCCTTTCAAAGTCATTAAACTCCCCTATTTCCACATCTGCAATTTTAAGGACAAGGACTGAAAGCGCTTTGCGATCAGAAAATTGCCGGAAACCCCTGTGGTTAATGACAGGGCTTTTGAAGGTTGAGTTCTGTACACACCTTGTGTTATGTATTTAACCCTTGGCCACCTGTATCACAGCACCACCAGAGGGCCTACCTGTTGGAGTCCCAAGGGATCCCATGAGGTACCTGCACTCTGAAGTCTTACTCCAGGAGCTAAGGTCACAATTACTCATTGTTCACAGTACTCAGTTTCATCCTTTATTATGAGCGTATCAATTGGCGACGAGACAATGAACAACCACGTGAAAATGCAAAGACCAGTTGGTATCCTTGAGAAGTTCTCAGAAGTGGACAATTGCGAAGCCTTCGTGGAGAGACTCGACCAATACTTCGTGGCCAACGAGCTGGAAGGGCACGTAAACGCTGCCAAATGAAGGGCGATCCTCCTTACCGTCTGTGGGGCAACAATCTATGGCCTCATGAAGAATCTTCTAGCTCTGGTGAAACCAACAACTAAATCCTATGAAGAATGTGTACGCTGGTCTGCGAGCATCTAAATCCTAAAGAAAGCGTTCTGATGGCGAGGTATCGGTTCTACACGTGCCAACGGTCGGAGGGGCAGGAAGTGGCGCGCTATGTCGTCGAATTAAGGCGCCTTGCAGGACATTGCAAATTTGACGGATTCCAAAACGAATGCTGAGAGACTTTTTGTGCTTGGCATTGGCCATGAGGTAATCCTTCACAAAGTGTTGACTGTTGAAACTCAGAATCTGAGCAAAGCCACAACGATAGGTCAGACAATTTCCACCATTTCCTTTAAACCCAATAACATAATTTATTTCTGGTGGACTGGATGGAGGAACATGATCCATGTAAAAAATTGTTATTACATGAAATGAATTTTCCTAAAAGCATTAGAGTGGGAACTCACTGGATAACAGCACAGCTGGCAATGTTTGCAGAATATATTCGTGCAGCCAAAACATACAATGTCAACCTGGAATTGTGCGGCACCAAATAACAGTTTAATGCTTCGCTCCTGGGTCGGCTCGAACCACCAACTTTTTGGTTAATAGCCAAATGCACTAACCGATTGCGCCACATAGACTAACTTAAATGTACCTTGCAAGACATCCCAAACCAGGGTGTCAGTCAGTTAAAGCTTCAGATTGCTCCGACCGGTATGGAACTTTTCCACTCTCAGTTGTAGTTTTCCCAAATAAATGGAGGGACATTCATTGTGGATATGTGGAAGCAGTCTGGTCCCGCACACTGCAGACACTTCCATGTCACCGCCAACCAGCTCTCCCGCAACCGGTGTGACCTACTTTCCAGCCTTCCGGTGCCTTGTCTGTGACGAAGTATTCCGATTGTCCCGAAGCCAGTCTTATGTTTTAATTCATTTTCATCTCCTGACTGCGGATATTCCTGTGATTAAACCCAAACTAAATGCTTACAGGTACAGTTGGATTCACAGTTTCTTTGCTTGGTGAAATTTCAAAGATTGAAAGCGACGCACATCAACCCCAAACCTTGTCACCTCCTCGCTAACCACGACACGCTGCTCCCGTGAGATGGAAGCCCAGTTGCTGTTTCAAGCTTGAATGCAGGTACAAGCAGAACTCATTCAAAGAAAGTCTAAGTCCCTGAGGCATCTGATTATTTGCACTGAATTCCTTCGCAATGAGTTGAGGTTCGTGTGGGGTGATTTGGTCACATCTTTCCCCACACGACAACACTTTAAACATAACTCAACGGCTGTAATGCGATTTGGGGCGACATGAGTTCCTGAAAGGCACTGCAGAAATGTAAGTCCTTCTTTGCAAAAGTTCGATGCAATTTCAAAATTCGCGGCAGAATAATGGGCTCGGCCGGGATCTCTCGCAAATTTCAATTAACAAGCCAGATACGAGAATCATACCCTTTGACCAACGAGCTAACATTTTGACAAACCTGGAGATCAGGTGTAATTTTATAAAAGCATTTTTTGTGTGTAGCTAATCTTGGCAGAAGGAGCACATGGGATCGAATCAGTGACTTTGCTTTTTCGACCTGTCTTCTGAAGCGCCGCACGGTCCCACTCCGGCAGTCAATGAGCTGTTGGGACGTTCGTGTATCCAGGCTCTGGGTGGCCACCCCGAGCGCAGCAGAGGGGTTTCTGCATTAGTTCTGGGTGGGGACAATATTTCCCCTTCTCTTTTCCACTTGTCTCTATCCCTCTGCTTTGTTTTCTGTATATATTCCCCGGCCTCATTTTATGTGTTTAAAAGGGAACAAAAGATGAAGTGGGCGACACTCTGGAACAATTTCTCTCACTCAAATATATCTATTTAGTGAAGTGAAATAAAGAGCAATTAAAGAATAAGGGGGAAGCCACTGTCACCCTTTTGACAGGAGAATAAACTCGCCCATGGCTGTTCATCCACAGCAAGTTTAAACATAACCTTCCTGCACGGGATCCTTCCGCGTGGAAAGCAAACGTGATAACGGCTCCACTGCGGAAACCGCTCTGACCAGAAGTACAGCAGAGGGCAGCTGACCAGTGAATGCCTTCTGTGCTGATCGGGAATGTGTTGGCTCACTTTAAACAACTTCTGTCCCTCACTGACAGCTGTCAATCCTTCTCCTCCGCTGCCATTTACACAAACATGTCACTGATCCCCACCCACCACACCATATCCCCATCGTGTTATCTTCCATGTTAGCACAGTGGGGCCGCGGAGGCACCTACTCTCTCCCCGCGGTTAGTGAACTTAGTGTATTGTCCTGGTACATTTCTTGTATAGTTACAATGATGTGCCACTGGGGGCGCTGTGGTGCGAGACCCAAAAATACCTGCAAGACAGAGTATAAAAGGCTGCCCACTACACCTGAGAGGCACTCTGGAGTTACACAATAAACGACTAAGGTCACAGCAGTTACTACAACACCAGACTGTGTAGAGTCAGTGATTTGAGTGCTGCATACACCACAGTAACCTTGTTACATGCTTCTCTAATTTCCTCTTTGATGCCGTCCCCTACATTACCATTACTGTTTGGACGCCAATAGACAACTCCCACCAATGTTTTAGAAAGATAGAAACATAGAAATTTACAGCGCAGAAGGAGGCCATTTCGGCCCATCGTGTCCACGCCGGCTGACAAAGAGCTGCATAGCCCTTGGTCAGCAGCCCTAAAGGTTACATATAAACCTATGAATGATGACGGAAAGGCAAAGAGCACCCAGCCCAACCAGTCCACCGCACACAACTGCGACACCCCTTACACTCCACCCCAACCGGAGCCGTGTGATCTCCTGGGATAGGCAAAAAACAGATAAAAACCCAGGCCAATTTATGGAGAATAAATCTGTGAAAATTCCTCTCCGACCCATCCAGGCGATCAAAACTACTCCAGGAGATCACCCTGGCCGTATTCTATTCCACGCAGTACTTACCATTATATCTGTGCCGTCCAACAAAACGTCATCCAGTCTAATCCCAATTACTTGCTCTAGGTCCGTAACCCTGCATGTTACGGCACTTTAAGTGCCCATCCAACCATCTCTTAAAAGTGACGAAGGTTTCTGCATGCACCACTCTTCCAGGCAGCAAGTTCCAGATCCACACAACCCTCTGCAGAAAGAAGCCCCCCGCCCACCTCAAATCCCCTCTAAACCTTCCACCAACCACCTTAAAACTATGCCCCTTCGTAATAGACCCTCCACCAATGGAAATAGGCCCTTACTATCCACTGTGTCCAGTCCCCTCAATATTTTGTACACCTCAATGAGGTCTCCTCTCCACCTTCTCTGTTCCAATGAGAAGAAACACAGCCTATCCAATCTGTCCTCATAATTAAGATTCTCCATTCCACGCAGCATCCTTGTAAATCTCCTGCATGCATTACTCCAGCTGTGGCCGAAACAAAGTATTATAGAATTGAAGCATAAGCTCCCTGCTCTTATATTCTATGACTCGGCAAGTAAAGGCAAACATTTTGTATCAATCTTTACGGCAGAGGACACGAACAATATTCCAACAGTGGAAAGTCAAGGAGCTATAGCGGGGAGGAACACAATCACAATCACTAAGGAGGTGGTACTCAGTAAGATAATGGGACTAAAGGCAGACAAATCCCCTGGACCTGATGAATTGCATCCTAGGGTCTTAAGAGAATTACGACAGGGATTGTGGATGCATTGGTTGCAATTTACCAAAATTCCCTGTATTCTGGGGATGTCCCAACAGATTGGAAAACTGCAAATGTAACGCCCCTATTTAAAAAAGGAGGCAGACAAAAAGCAGGAGAGTATCGATGAGTTAGCCTAACATCTATGGTTGGGAAAATGTTGGAGTCCATTATTAAAGAAGCAATAACAGGACATTTGGAAAAGCAAAATTCGGTCAGGCAGAGTCAGCATGGATTTATGAAGGGCAAGTCATGTTTGACAAATTTGCTGGAGTTCTTTGAGGATGTAATGAACAGGGTGGATAAAGGGGAACCAGTGGATGTTGTATATTTGGACTTCCAGAAAGCATTTGACAAGGTGCCACATAAAAGGTTACTGCAAAAGATAAAAGTTCATGGTGTTGGGGGTAATATATTAGCATGGATAGAGGATTGGCTACCAAACAGAAAACAGAGAGTCGGGATAAATGGTTTAATCTCGGGTTGGCAATCAGTAACTGGTGGTGTGCCGCAGGGATCAGTGCTGGGACGCCAACTATTTACAATCTATATTAACGACTTGGAAGAAGGGACCGAGTGTAACATAGCCAAGTTTGCTGATGATACAAAGATGGGAGGAAAAGCAACGTGTGAGGAGGACACAAAAAATCTGCAAAAAGACATAGACGAGCTAAGTGAGTGGGTAAAAATTTGACAGATGGAGTATAATGTTGGAAAGTGTAAGGTCATGCACTTTGGCAGAAAAAACCAAAGAGCAGGTTATTATTGAAATGGAGAGAGAATGCAAAGTGCTGCAGTACAGCGGGGTCTTGGGGTACTTGTGCAAGAAACACAAAAGGTTAATCTGCAGGTAAAGCAAGTGATCAGGAAAGCCAATGGAATCTTGGCCTTTATTGCAAAGGGGATGGTATAAAAAAGCTGGGAAGTCCTGCTGCAGTTATACAGGGTATTGGTGAGGCCACACCTGGAGTACTTAGTACAGTTTTGGCTTACATATTTAAAAAAGGATAAGAACATAAGAACATAAAAATTAGGAACAGGAGTAGGCCATCGAGCCCCTCGAGCCTGCTCCCCCATTTAAAAAGGTCATGGCTGATCTGGCCGTGGACTCAGTTCCACTTACCCGCCCGCTCCCCATAACCCTGAATTCCCTTATTGGTTAAAAATCTATCTATCTGTGATATGAATAATTCAATGAGCTAGCCTCAACTGCTTCTCTGGGTCGAGAATTCCACAGATTCAAAACCCTCTGGGAGAAGAAATTCCTTCTCAACTCGGTTTTAAATTGGCTCCCCCGTATTTTGAAGCTGTGCTCCCGAATTCTAGTCTCCCCGACCAGTGGAAACAACCTCTCTGCCTCTATCTTGTCTATCCCTTTCATTATTTTAAATGTTTCTATAAGATCACCCCTCATCCTTCTGAACTCCAACGAGTAAAGACCCAGTCTACTCAATCTATCATCATAAGGTAACCCCCTCATCTCCGAAATCAGCCAGGTGAATCGTTTCTGTACCCCCTCCAAGGCTTGTATATCCTTCCTTAAGTAATGTGACCAAAACTGCAAACAGTACTCCAGGTGCGGCCTCAACAATACCCTGTACAGTTACAGCAGGAACTCCTTGCTTTTGTACTCCAACCCTCTTGCAATGAAGGCCAACATTCCATTCGCCTTCCTGATTATCTGCTGTACTTGCAAACTAACATTTTGGGATTCATGCACAAGGATCCCCAGGTCCCTCTGCACCGCAGCATGTTGTAATTTCTCCCCATTCAAATAATATTCCCTTTTGCTATTTTTTTTTCCAAGGTGGATGACCTCACATTTTCCAACATTGTATTCCATCTGCCAAACCTTAGCCCATTCGATTAACCTATCTAAATCTCTTTGCAGCCTCTCTGTGTCCTCTGCGCAATACGCTACCCCACTAATCTTTGTGTCATCTGCAAATTTTATTACACTACACTCTGTCCCCTCCTCCAGGTCATTTATGTATATTGTAAACAGTTGTGGGCCCAGCACCGATCCCTGTGACACATCACTAACCACCGATTTCCAACCTGAAAAAGACCCATTTATCCCGACTCTCTGCTTTCTCTTAGGCATCCAATTCTTTATCCATGCTAATACATTTCCGCTAACTCCGCGTACATTTATCTTCTGCAGTAACCTTTTGTGTGGCACCTTATCGAATGCCTTTTCAAAATCTAAATACACCACATCCATCGGTACACCTCTATCCACCATGCTCGTTATATCCTCAAAGAATTCCAGTAAATTAGTTAAACATGATTTCCCCTTCATGAATCCATGTTGCGTCTGCTTGATTGCACTATTCCTATCTAGACGTCCCGCTATTTCTTCCTTCATGATAGCTTCAAGCATTTTCCCCACTACAGATGTTAAACTAACTGGCCTATAGTAACCTGCCTTTTGTCTGCCTCCTTTTTTAAACAGAGGCGTTACATTAGCTGCTGTCCAATCTGCTGGTACCTCCCCAGAGTCCAGAGAATTTTGGTAGATTATAACGAATGCATCTGCTATAACTTCCGCCATCTCTTTTAATACCCTGGGATGCATTTCATCAGGACCAGGGGTCTTGTATACCTTGAGTCCCATTAGCCTGTCCAGCACTACCTCCCTAGTGATAGTGATTGTCTCAAGGTCCTCCCTTCCAACATTCCCGTGACCAGCAATTTTTGGCATGGTTTTTGTGTCTTCCACTGTGAAGACCGAAGCAAAATAATTGTTTAAGGTCTCAGCCATTTCCACATTTCCCATTCCTAAATCCCCCTTCTCATCTTCTGAAGGACCAACATTTACTTTAGTCACTCGTTCCCTTTATATATATCGGTAAAAGTTTTTACTATCCGTTTTTATGTTTTGCGCAAGTTTACTTTCGTTATCTATCTTTCCTTTCTTTATTGCTTTCTTAGTCATACTTTGCTGTCGTTTAAAATGTTCCCAATCTTCTAGTTTCCCACTAACCTTGGCCACCTTATACGCATTGGTTTTTAATTTGATACTCTCCTTTATTTCCTTGATTATCCAAGGCTGGTTATGCCTTCTCTTACCGCCCTTTTTTTTCACTGGAATATATTTTTTGTTGAGCACTATGAAAGAGCTCCTTAAAAGTCCTCCACTGTTCCTCAATTGTGCCACCGTTTAGTCTATGTTTCCAGTCTACATTAGCTAACTCGGCCCTTATCCCACTGTAGTCCCCTTTGTTTAAGCATAGTATGCTTGTTTGAGACACTACTTCCTCACCATCAATCTGTATTACAAATTCAACCCTACTGTGATCACTCATTCCGAGAGCATCTTTTACTTAGAGATCGTTTATTATTCCTGTCTCATTACACAGGACCAGATGTAAGATAGCTTGCTCCGTTGTAGGTTCGGTAACATACTGTTCCAAGAAACAATCCTGTATGCATTCTATGAATTCCTCCTCCAGGCTACCCCTTGCGATTTGATTTGACCAATCGATATGTCGGTTAAAATCCCCCATGATTACTGCCGTTCCTTTTTCACATTCCTCCATTATTCCTTTGATTATTGTCCGTCCCACCGTGAAGTTATTATTTGGGGGCATATAAACTACGCCCACCAGTGACTTTTTCCCCTTACTATCTCTAATTTCCACCCACAATGATTCAACACTTTGTTCATTCGAGTCAATATCATCTCTCACAACTGCCCTGATATCATCCTTTATTAACAGAGCTACCCCCACCTCCTTTCCCTTCTTGTCTATCCTTCTGAATTGTCAGAAACCCCTGTTGCAGGAGAGCTAGTTGACGGTGACATGGAAGTGTCTGCTGTGTGCGGGACCAGACTGCTTCCACACATCCACAATGAATCTCCCACCCTTTATTTGGAAAAGTACAACTGAGAGTGGACAAGTTTCATCCCGGTCAGAGCAATCCAAAGCTTCAACTCATTGCCACATTGGTTTTGCATGTCTTGCAACGTGTTTTTCCATCAGTCTCTGTGATGCAATGGGTTAGTGCATTCGGTTTTTATCCGAAAGGTTGGTGGTTTGAGCCCACCCAGGGGTGAAGCCTTTAACTGTTTTTTCCCTGAGGATTCGGTGCCGCACAGATCCAGGTTGTCATTGTGCGTTTTGTCTGCACGAATATATTCTGCAAACATTGCCAGCTGTGCTGTTATCCAGTGAGTTCTCACTCCAATACTTTACTGAGCATTCAGCTCAAGTAAAACAATTACATTTTTGGATCATGTTCTGACTTCCAGCCGACTAGAAATAAATTAAGTTATTATGTTTAAAGAAAAGGACAATAATGACACCAAGCATTACGATGCAGCGATGCAGCAATGCAGCGTTCCCTGGTGGTCCAGTGATTAGGATTCGGCGCTCTCACCACCGCGGCCCTGGGTCGATTTCCGGACAGGGAAATTGCACTTCCATCAAAATTAAAACCTTAGAAGAAAGAGTTACATGCATCGCATGTGGAAAAAAAGATTCAATGATTTCAACATCATTCATTAATCCATTGTAGATATTCAATCAATTATTTTGCCCTGAGTACGTGAGGAACTTTTATCTCGACCTCATTGTATTTGAGGAGCATGGTCCAGCCCCGGTATCTCCACCTGTGAAAGTAGGAACCTGCTGGAAATACACAACAGGACGGGTAGCCTTTGACAAACAATTAAACCCAGGTTACAGACTCTCTTCCATCCCCTGCCCTTTGCGGGACACTTGTTCACCTTTAATTTTACAGACTGACTGAGTTCACCAACCGCAGAGAGAGAGTAGGTGCCTCCGCGGCCCCACTGTGCTAACATGGAACATAACACGATGGGGATGTGGGGTGGTGGGTGGGGATCAGTGACATGTTTGTGTAAAGGGCAGCGGAGGAGAAGGATTGACAGCTGTCAGTGAGGGACAGAAGTTGTTTAAGGTGAGCCAATACATTCCCGATCAGCACAGAAGGCATTCACTGTTCAGCTGCCCTCTGCTGTACTTCTGGTCAGAGCGGTTTCCGCAGTCGAGCCGTTATCACGTTTGCTTTCCACGCGAAAGGATCCCGTGCAGGAAGATTATGTTTAAACTTGCTGTGGAAGAACAGCCATGGGCGAGTTTATTCTCCTGTCAAAAGGGCAACAGTGGCTTCTCCCTTATTCTTTAATTGCTTTTTATTTCACTTCACGAAATTGTTCCAGAGTGTCGTCACTTAATCTTTTGTTCCGCTTTAAACACATAAAATGAGGCCGGAGGAATAACTACAGAAACCAAAGCAGAGGGATACAGACAAGAGGAAGACAGAAGGGGAAATATTGTCCCCACCCAGATCTAATATAGAAACCCCTCTGCTGCGCTCGGCGTGGCCACCCACAGCCTGGATACAGTAACGTCCCAACAGCTCATTGACTGTCGGAGTGGGACTGCGTGGCGCTTCAGAAGACGGATCGAAAAAGCAAAGTCAATGATTCGGTCTCATGTGTTTCTCTGCCTGACACCGGGAAACAGTGAGATGGGTTTTGGAGCATAGATGTGGTTATTGTGAAACAGCAAAGAAAATATTAAGTCCAGAATTAAACTCTATAACGTGTGTCCTGCTCATTTAGTGGTTAGGCGCTCACAGAGGGAGCTCGAGTTCGGAATGTGACTGAAGGACAGTCGAAACTTCAATAACTGAACTTTAATAATTGCAGGATGAAATGTTATTCCCGATCTGAATTTACACACTCTGTATTTTCGGAGATTTAAAATGTTCATTGCTCATAAGACAGGTAACCTGGGGCTACTTCTGTTCAATTTATTTTACAGCAAATGTATTCTAAAATAAAGTACGCGCCGGGGACATTTCATGTGTGAGGCAAACGTGATTACCGCTACACTACAGAAACCTTTGCCTCACCCAGTGCCCTGGTTCATCATTTGTACCAAATTAACCCCAATGAGATAGGGATAAAAATTCCTCAAATGCTCAGGGCATAATAAATGGTTGAAGTTTTACAAAAGAATTTCATAGATTCTAATAATTTCATAGAACATAATAATGTTTAAATCAATAATTCTTATTTGTTATACATGATTTGCATAATAGATGAATTCTTGTTTTTGTAAGGTTTTGAATTAAAAGTGCAACTTCCCAGGGTGGGAATCAAACCCAGGACAGAGCGGTGAAATCACCAAGCCCTTACCACCAGACCACCAGCAAATTATAAATTGTTTTATTGCTGCATCCTTATAGTTGGTGACATTATTGTCATTTTCAATCCACTTGATTCACACCAAAACAAATTGTAACCGTGATCATAAAATTCACGCCACTTTGAGATCATATTCAAATGATTTGCTGAATCCACCCCTTACACCATTGCAACACAGGTTCGATTCTTGGTCAGGGAGATAATATTTACAACACGATTATCAAATTAAACCGTATATAATTGATGACATGCAGCTAATGTGAAAAATAAGAATTCATTTAATCACCATTAATTGACTGATAACTTTCTTTTGCAGAATGAAAGAAATTATAATGTGGTTACTCAGGGACAGTGGTGGCTTCAATCATTTATTTTCTCTTTCCATGTGATGAACTTTTATCCCTATCTCATTTACACACTGTATTTTAGGAGAATGGTTTAAATTTTAAGTGCTTATGACTCCAGGAATCCGATGCAACTTTTGTTAAAATTAACAGGACCGGCTACTACACAGAAAAAATATTCTCGAACATAATGTTTTTAGATTATGCCCCGGCCGATCATTCTTCGGTGCAAAGTGGATGAACTGACCCTTCCCCACATTGAACCCCAGTAATCACAGTTAAGGGGAGATTTAATAGAGTTTTTCAGAATTATGGGGAAACTGTTTCCACGGGCAGGAGTGTCGGTAACCAGAGGACACAGACATAAGATAATTGGTAAAAGGAAAAATCCAGGGCGGGGGTGTGGGGAGAGGAGATATATTTATACTCAGCGAGATGTTACGATCTGGAATGCACTGTTTGAAACGTTTTGCCCTCAGGTAAGAAGGCAGTGTTCAGGAATAAGGTGAAATGGTGAATCTTCTGCACTGACTCTCTTTAACAAACATTTCACCGTTCCAAATGGCAGAAGTCACACGGAGAAAAATATCCACTACAGAGTCTTTAAACTCCCGCTGGAAGTCCCAAGTTCCCTTCCAGAACTGGGAAATGTTCGAGTTGCAACAAGTTTTAAGCAAGTGCAGAGGCAGGGAAATGGGGGAGGGCAGGGTGGAAGGCAGGAGAGATCAAATGACAAAACGGTGATGGTGCATTTCTCTTCAACAAATATTCATTATTAGATGCAGGTAAAATATCATTAAAATTATCCAGCGTGTTCTGAATTGTTTCCCCTAATACCATCTGTACAATAGCCAGAAATTAAATATCGTGTCACATGGTGCGATGGCATGTTCCAGTTCTATATATGTATCCATAGAATCAATTTCCAACAGTATCTTCAAACCCAATGACGACATTTATTTCCAATGTGTTTGCTGCAGGAACATGATCCGTCTACTTTTTAATCGTTTTACTCAAACTGAATGCTCCCAAATGTATTGGAGTGGGAACTCACTGGATAACAGTGCATCTGGCAATGTTTGAGGAATATATTCGCGCAGCCAAAATGCACATTGACAACCTGGAACTGTGGGGCACTGAATCCTCAGAGGGAAAATTAACAGTTAAAGGCTTTTTCCCAGGATGGGCTCGAACAGTTAACAGCCGAACACACAAACCCATTGTGCCACAGAGACTGATGCAAGCACATGTTACAAGACATCTTTAACCAGGGTGTCAATGACTTAAAGCTTCAGATTGCTCTGACCAGGTTGGAACTTGTCTACTCTCAGCTTTACGTTTCCAAAATAAAGCGTGCTTCATTGTGGATGCCTGGAAGCAGTCTGGTCCCGCAGTTGCCCCAGGCTAAGTGAGTGGGCAAACATTTGGCAGATGGAGTATCATGTCGGAAAGTGTGAGGTCATGCACTTTGGCTGAAAAATCAAAGAGCAAGCTATTATTTAAATGGAGAAAGGTTGCAAAATGTTGCAATGCAGCGGTACCTGGGGGTACTTGTGCATGAAACACAAAAGAATAGTATGCAGATACAGCAAGTGATCAGGAAGACCAATGCAATCTTGGCCATTATTACAAAGGGGATGGAGTATAAAAGCAGGAAAGCCTTGCAACAATTATACAGGGTATTGGTGAGGCCACACCTGGAATACTGCGTGCAGTTTTGGTTTCCATATTTATGAAAGGATATACTTGCTTTGGAGGCAGTTCGGAGAAGGTTCACTAGGTTGATTCCGGAGAGGAGCGGGTTGACAGGACGGGAGAGGTTAAATGCAAGAAGAATGTTCCCAATGTTGGGAAAGTCCAGAACCAGGGGACATCGTCTAAGGATAAGGGGTAAGGCATTTAGGACAGAGATGAAGAAAAATGTCCTCACTCAGAGAGTTGTGAACCTGTGGAATTCCCTACTGCAGATAGTTGTTGATGCCAGTTCATTTGATATATTCAAGTGGGAGTTAGATATGGCCCTCATGGCTAAAGGGATCAAGGGGTATGGCGAGAAAGCAGGAAAGGGGTACAGAGGTGAATGATCAGCCATGATCATATTGAATGGTGGTGCAAGCTCGAAGGGTTGAATGACCGACACCTGCATCTATTTTCTATGTTTCTATGTTTCTATGTTGATTTATGAGGAAAGGTTGAGTAGGTTGGGCCTTTACTCATTGGAGTTCAGAAGAATGAGAGGTGATCTTATTGAAACGTATAAGATTTTGAGGGGACTTGACAAGATGGATGCAGAGAGGATGTTTCCACTGATGGGGGAGACTAGAACTAGAGGGCATGATCTTAGAATAAGAGGCCACCCATTTAAAACGCAGATGAGGAAAAATTTCTTCTCTCAGAGGATTGTAAATCTGTGGAATTCACTGCCTCAGAGAGCTGTGGAAGCTGGGTCATTGAATAAAGTTAAGACAGAAATCGTTTCTTAAACGATAATGGGATAAGGGCTTATGGGGAGCGGGCGGGGAAGTGGAGCTGAGTCCATGATCGGATCAGCCATGATCTTATTAAATGGCGGAGCAGGCTCGAGGGCCGTATGGCCTACTCCTGCTCCTTTTTCTTATGTTCTTATGTTCTATAATCTGGAAACACTATTCCACTGTTTATACAAACATTAAGAGAGTAAGAGGAGATAATAAATTATGTTTGTACAGGAGGAGTTTTTGGGGAAGGGGAATGCTTGACTACAGGAAGTACTTGAGGCAGACACCACTGCAACTTCTGAGGCAAAAGTGAGCAATATTTGACTCAGATGAAGACACAAGACTATGGAGGGAGAGAGCAGAGCAGAGGGAGTAGTGTTCGATTACTCTAACAAACCGCTGGCAGATATGTGCTGGACAGAATGGCCTCCTACTGTGTTACAAACACCGATTATTCAATTGTTGATGGCTGTGTATTTCTAGCATTGTCCCCGCTGAGGAAGTGCAGTCTGAAGTGTGAAGAAGAAATAGTGCATTTGGTCAGCACGTTTTTCGGTTTTGGAAACAGCTCTTTGCTTTCAGGAATGTTACGTTTGCTATTACAGAGACTCACGGTGGATATTGACAGGGCAATATGAGCGGAAATATGAGCGGTTTGCAGTCCAGACTGCGAGCTGTGCACTCCATAAGTAATCCCACTGAGGATCTGAAGATATAACCGCTCTCACACACACAATCTTGCGCTACAGGCAGTGTGTGACGTTCAGCTGAAATTATCGAGCTCCTGTTGAGTTCTGAGAGCATTTGGTCACATGACCATTTTATGCACTAACCGACGTAGTAAGACCGAGAATGGTGATGGAACAGAGAGAAACCAACAAAGGTTCAAGGAGAGCAAAGGGAAAGGGAAAGGGTGGGATTGAACAGCTGTAAGGGGTTTTCACAGGATTGTTGTTGTACCTTGGGTGTCTCTCTCTGGGCTTCTGCCCTCACAGCTTATGCCTCGCCTGTGAGGTACCCTGAGTGCTGCAAGAGCACCCCTGGAGAGACTGTGTCCACAGCTTATGAAGGGGGTTTTGAGACTCGTGCGTACCCACAGCTTATGCCTAGCCTGTGAGGCACCTGTGAGTGTCAAACACTCCTCACCCCTTCTTCCCTAGACTGTGACACACAGTTGAGCGTTTTCGAGGCGCTCCTAGCTTCCCTTACACGGTTCTGACATAAGACTCATGATCAGGAGATGTAATACAATAGAACTGAGACAAGGTGATTCCAAGAGGTACTTTAGGCTTCCAATTTATTTGACAAGGTGTAACTCAACAAACAGCAACATACACCAACAAAACAATCCCCCTAAATCCCACTAAAACAGACCCAACGAAAATCTTTACACCAGTTTAGTAGTACAATGCCCAACCTCCCACCTTTCCTGGCCTAACTGAGTTGGGAGTTCTGGGGACCAGAGGTTATACTCACTACTATGCCTTCCGCAGTCTGGTGGTTTGTTTCTTCTATCTTCGGTGTCTTCGGACACTGGTTTTCCTTCAATGTCGAGAGGCTTGTGGTTGTAGTTGTTGAATCACGAGGGCAGGGAAAATCATCACTTCTTTCCTCACTACGTCAGAAACCCCTTTTTTATAGCCAGATTATCCAGTCCGCCTCTCCTGCTGAAGTCGATTCTTCTCATTGGTGGACTTTAGATTTTGAAAAATGCAGCAGTTTTAGATTGAGGGTTTTTTTTTCCCCACTGAACTTAACCTACTCAAGGTTTGAGTGGGTGTTGATTGCATTGGCCTCCTGTAGCCATTGTGCTAGTCTGGCCTGAGCCAGATATTTCTATGCCTGATGAAAAAAGTGTTGGAATATGTATGTGGCATTGTTTAAATGCTGATGTTTTCAAGGGGCAGGTTTCGAGGGTATACAGTTCCCAGACAATTTGATTAGTTCCAATGTCCAAACTGGCCCTATTGATATTGACTCCACACCTTTTCTTGCAGACCCAACATACACCTTTTAAAAAATCCAAAATTCGATTAAAGTTCGTAGTTTCTTCCATGTGTACTTTAGGATTTCAAACTTTCTGGTAGATAGTTCCAAATTAAATTTCCTTTCCTATGAGTCCAAACACTGTGGGGGGTCTCCATTCATTTTTGTCCCAATGTTTTCCTTCCATCGGTTTCAATTCACAGCACAGACTGATCCCACAGCCCTTTTCCTTCTGGGTAAAATGAGGGGGTTTTCATCCTCCCCTACATAATCCCCCATCTGACACAGTCAGACACCACTTGAGTGTGTCAAAGTTCAGGGTGGTGAGAAAACCCTAGGTCTCCCAAATTGCCCAACTTTCCCCAGTTTAACTCTAAACTGATCCCATCGATATAGATCATAATTCCTTTTAACGCAGTACTAAACACAGAAATCCAACAGGTTACAATACATGACAGCAACATTCATATATGTACTTAAGGTTACAGCAATAATTGTACATTGAGTCTCATTTCAGTCTCAAACGTAAAACAAAGAAACCTGCCCTGCAAACTCCCCAGGAGCCATGTATGAAAAACGCAGTCATCCCTGGAAATAACAAAACCGCCTAAGTGTCGCGGTCAAGCTTTGTTTACACACCTTGAGTGTTTAGCAACGGCTCTCCTGGCTGTGTAGTAGCCTGAGGAACTGCATTCTTTTTCTTTTTCTCCTGAGCTTACAGCTTGTAACTAGCAGATAAGCTACAATCAGGAGTTGGCCAATTACTAAGGCATGCGATCCCACCCAGATCCATGCAGGTATGTCTGCCCGTGTTCCCAAATCCCACCATGCTGGGGGTTTAATCTGGGCAATCTCCCCTGCGAGAATTTCAGTTTTCTGCTCCATGGTGTAAAAATGTTTTTGAGACAAATCCACTGCCTGGAGGAGGGCTGTAAGTTTCTCAGCTAGTGGGGCAATGGGATAGCCAAACTGGGCGACATATTCTTGTAGGTGGCTGAGGTTGTTTTGTACCGTGAGGTGAATCGTGTAAGGTTCAGGGATGGGTGTGATTCTGGTGTGTGCCACTTGAACCTCTGCCCTGGGTTTCAAGCAAAAGCTGCTGTGCAGTATTGGACACCACCTTCCCGGTCCGTGTTCATACCGTTGGGCACTTGTGGTGACACAATATGTCCCACCACCTAAATATGCTACCTGTGGAGCCATGTGGTTAGGGGCCATTACCTACATTGCGCAATTGATAGGCTCAGCTCCAGCAGTGCTAAACCCGCATTGTGGCCTTGCAAAAGCGTTCAAGTGCTGGGGGCACAGGATTACCTGTGCTCCCCTGCTCCGACAACCCGAGAGGTCTGTACATGTCACAGTGTGCTCCCACATTGTGACATAAGGTGGGACCTCTTGGAATCGAACATGCACCCCTCCACGAATGACTCCCACATTCTCCACTCGGTACAGGGGTGCTGGTCGTGGGGACACCCCCATCACGGGCATCCTGACCACCACAACCATGATGGTATGGTTTGACTTTCCACAGTCCACCGGTACCGGGTCGGCTTCCGACGCTACACGAAGTTGGCAAGGACTCAAAACATTATCATAAGGGTGCAGTGCTGCTAAGTGCTGGTTGCTGATCCAGGAGGGGACCTGTCCCTGACTCAGATCCTCGAGGTTACTCCGTCCCTCTCCCAGCAACCAGGCCCCATAGAGCACGCACACCTCATTTTGGGCGGCTTGATCGGAGGCGTTTCTATCCTCCCGAATCAAGGCGTTTACAGCCCTGGCCTGTGCCTCCAATTGAGAGATAATCTCCTTTAAGTGAACTGTCATTGCCACCTCTTCGTGGAGCGCGGATCCCACTACGGTATTCTCGTCCCCCAGGACTTTGCGTAGCTGATTCTTTAACCCATTTATCTGGAGGGCCAGCTGCATGTTATCCAAACTGTTTAGGGCGGACGCCCCGGTGTTAAACCCCGTAAGAATGTGATTTAAAGTGCCACGCCTCTGCCTGCCCGGTTCGGCCCTATCCCACTGTTTATACAAGTCTGTCACTTTGACATCCCCGAAGTCCAGTTCATAGAACTTCCGGAACATCTCCCGCAGCAGAGCCTGGTATAACAGCTCCGTTTCCTGGGGACACCACGTAGGCAGGCAGACTTCTGTCAGATTTAGCACCACTGATGCCACTGCGTAGTGTACCCCTTGATAAAATAGTTTCTCGGTAGGGACCAACACTAAACCATTCCCCGGCCCCCTGGTGTGGGACGGTGGGCTTGGCCGTGGGTGGGGGTTTTCTTTCCCGAACTACAAGTTCGGTGGAATTTACTGGTACCCGGGGATAGGGGATCACACACGCCTCCCTGCTGCGATCCCATACCACCCCATCCCCGACATCCTGCCACCACCTATAAAAAGCAATGGAGACCCCCTCTGAACACACGCGAGTGGATCCCCACATACACAAATAAATTCCTTGGTCCTACGCCCACCATTTCTCCCAGCACACCGTTACCCCGCGAGATGACCCCATAATGGTTCGGTAGGTATCATTATCCAGACGTTCCCAGTCCGAGTGTCGGTCTCCCATGTCCCACTTGAGCTTTCTGAGCCACCACCACCGTCCCAGAGATATGTCCCCTTGGCAAGTTAGGCATACCTTCCTGCCTTCTGTCACTCTCACTCTGGAAGTGGCCACAGTGATCTCCGGGCAGGGGATGGAGGCCTCTCCGTAGGTAAAGTCCTTATGTTTGGAGTACTTGGTGGAGTTCGATCCCAACCACCCAGGCCATTTCCCCTTGTGGGAGTAGGTGACCCGGTCATCCGCCGCCGGAGTCCCATCTCCTGTGGTCACTGTCGGCGCTCTGCCCCCAGAGCATCCGAAAACTAGGGAGTCCTCGGTGTCCCCTCGGTGCCCGGTGCAGATCCTAAGCGATACCAGCATCACTAACGTCCAGTAGGGAGGTGTTGACATCTGAAAGGCAAGAAGAACATGGCCTTGCCTTGAGAGACCTCTCCAGGCTCAGCCCACTTAACATGTTCCAAACACAAAAATGCTGTACCCAACCGTCACTGCCTTACCTAAACATATATACTCACAACACAAAGTAACAAAACAGGAAGGGAAAATATATACAGCGCCACCCGTCCCCGGGTGGCCAGGCTATATCCTGTCACTGTACAGGCGTCGTCGACCACTCGGCTGACCGTACCCTGGGGACCAGGATGCCCTCCGTTGGGCCCAAGTTTCCACATGATTCGCGCCTGATTTTTAGGAGCAACTGGTGGAGAACGGACTATTTTAGAAATCGCAATTCTCCACATTTTTTTTTCTGCAGTTCTAGTCAGGTAGAGCAGTTCTAGTTTAGAACAGAATTTTTTCTTCAAAAGGGGGCGTGTCCGTCCACTGACGCCTGATTTGAAAGTTTCCACAGTGGAAATGTGCTCCAAACTAAAGTAGAATGGAGCCAGTGAAGATTTTTGTAGAACTGAAAAAATCTGTTCTACACATTAAACAATCAGGCGCAGGTTACAAATTAGGCGTGCAGAACGAGGGGGGCGGAAGGGAACTCATCAAATTCGACAATAAATCCTTATTTATACTTCTACAAATATTATACAAATAAATCCAACCTGAATAAACATTTATAAACCAAGAAAAGATTAAATAAACCATCTTCCTACCAGTGTGAAAGTGCTTCAGCCAGGGAGAATTCTGCAGCCGTTCGTGTCGCTGAGCGGGAGGGGGAGAGAGAGAGAGAGAGAGAGAGAGAGGGAGAGAGAGAGTGCAGGGTGAGGGAGGGAGAGAGAGGAGGGAGAGAGAGAGAGAGAGAGAGAGAGGGAGGGAGAGAGAGAGTGCAGGGGGAGGGAGGGAGAGAGAGAGTGCAGGGGGAGGGAGGAAGAGAGAGAGTGCAGGGGGAGGGAGAGAGAGAGTGCAGGGGGAGGGAGGGAGAGAGAGGAGGGGAGGGAGGGAGGGAGAGAGAGAGAGAGGGGAGGGAGGGAGAGAGAGGGGGGAGGGAGGGGGAGAGAGAGAGAGAGAGAGAGAGGGGGGGAGGGAGAGAGAGAGAGAAGGGGGGAGGGAGGGAGAGAGAGAGGGAGAGGGGGAGGGAGGGAGAGAGAGAGGAGAGAGGGGGAGGGAGGGAGAGAGAGAGGGGAGAGAGGGAGGGAGGGAGAGAGAGAGGGGAGAGAGAGAGAGAGAGGAGGGAGGAAGGGAGAGAGAGGGGGGGAGGGAGGGAGAGAGAAAGAGAGAGAGGGAGGGAGGGAGGGAGGGAGGGAGGGAGAGGGAGAGAGAGAGAGAGGAGGGAGGGAGTGAGGGGAGAGAGAGGGGGGGCGGTGGGGAAGGGAGAGGTCAGGTCGCATCGGATCCAGTCCGGGAATCGGGAGTCGGGTCCAGTGGGGGTGGGGGGGGAGCGGGTGTCGGGTCGGGTGTGGTCAGCGGGGGTCGGGGGGAGCGGGTGTCGGGTCGGGTCTGGTCAGCGGGGGGCGGGGGGAGCGGGTGTCGGGTCTTGTCGGGGGCGGGGAGCAGGAGCTGGCCGTGGGAGGAGCCTTATTCACGCAGCCCCAGTGAGGCCATTTAGCCAGGGCTAGGGGCTGCGTGCTTCGGGCCCCTCCCACACAGTTCGGTGCCTGGAGCTACAGCACTTGCGTGCCCACTGTAGCGCACATGTGCAGAGGTCCCGGCACTGTTTTCAGCGCCGGGACCTGGCTCCGCCCCCCCCACAGCTCGTGCTGGCTGCGCCGAGGGCCAGAGGACCTGTAAGTCGGTGGAGAATACCGAGGATATTTTTAGGCGCCGTTTTAGACGCGAAAAGCAGGCGCCCAGCTCGGAGTGGCGCCCGTTTTTTTTCTTGTGGAAACTTGGGCCCAATGAGTCTTGTGCTGCCCTCCAAGGCCCTCCTGAGCCCCGGATAATCGGTGGGAGACCCTTGCTAGCGCAACAGAGCACCCTCCCTGTTGTTTTTCGCCTTATCAGTCTGGGGCGGGAGGATAAGTAAACAGGGGACCACGGCGCCCTGGGCTGTGGCACTCTGTCACTCCTCCTTACTGTCGGTGCAGAGTCCCACGTTATGGGCTGCAATGCCATCTCCTCCACCTCTTGGGCTAGCCCCAGCTGATCCACCATGGGAGATTCAGCTTCCCCTTGAACCTTGCTAATGGTAGAGCCTTTCTCCCTACTTCTGTTAGTGGGCTGGGACCCTCTACCCAGTGGTGGGATAGCCTTACTGCTTTTGCGGGCGGGACATGGGATCCCCATCTATTCTAACCTCCACTCCTGTGACTCTCCCACAGTCGTGTTTATGGGTGGCAAATGCTGCAAGATTTGCTTGCACATAGGCCCGGTACTCGGCCGCGGTGTTACCGACCAGAACCTCCAGGTCGTAACCCCTTTTGGCTTCATTGTACACAGAGTCCCTTTTCCCTGTTTCGTATCAATAACCATGACTTCTCCCTCTGCTCCCATGCCCCCTGTGGCACATAGACAGTGATTCCTCAAGTCTACTAGGATCCCGCGAGCGATGATAAAATCAGCCCCCAAGATCCCTTTTCCCACCCGCTCCCAGTTCATCAGGACGCACTTCCATTGTGTTTGGAGTGCTCCGAAACGAACCGCGAGCGGGACTGAGAAAAACCCAGCCTTCTCATTACCTGTGAACCCAACTAGTTGATATGGCACCCCGTTTGATAGAGGTGAGGTTGCGGGGTCCTCCGAATGGACTATCGTGCTGGAAGCACCAGTGTCCAAAAGGTAGGTACCCAATACATCCTCAACCTCCATCTTGACCCAGGGTCATCCCCAGGGGTCGTATTCTAGTGGGCACAGGTATGCAGGCTGGATCTCGGCTAGTCACGGCCTCTGTACTGGCTGGGTTGCTGGTGCTTCCCTGCCTGTTGCCGTGGCTACCTTCCCAGTCCCCTCCAGCACTGTCCTCACTGCAGCTACTATCTGGTCAAGGGATGGTGAGGAGCTCGCTCCACTTCCCCCACTCTGGGCGGCTCCTAAAGAACTTCTCCCCCCATATCTCTTTACTGGGCTCCTGCAATCCCTTTTAAAATGCCCAGCTTTCCCGCACCCGTAGCACACTCCCTCCTTATCAGACGAGCGGCCACCTTCCTGGTGCCATTCCCTTTTGGGAATCGGGTTGGGTTTTACTTCATTTACCCGACCGTTGGAGGTTTTCTGCTCCTCCCCTCCTCCATTCCGTTGGACCAGTGCCAGTTGCCTGACCACTGCTTCCTCGGTGAGGTTGGGGTCCCGGGAATCGAACCAAAGTTCTGCCCTGGCCTTGAGCTGGGGCAAGCAGTTTGCCACCAGCATCCTCAGCCAGCGGCCAGTCTGTACCGCGGAAAGATTCACCCGGTCGAGGAGCTCCCCACAGGCTGCGTGGTATACCACCCACAGCCTGTCCGCAAACGCCTGCAGGGTTTCCCCTGCGAGCTGCCTTGTCCTTTCGACCCGTTCGAAAGGACTGCTGTCATCGAAGCCCATAGCCTCAAGGACGGCCCTCTGGACCTCAGTAAATGTACACTGCCCCCTCCGGCATTCTGCCGGTAGGGCCTGGAACAATTTGCTGTCCAGAGAGAAGAGCAGCAGCTTGGCTGTCTCTTCCTCGTCACACCCATTAATTTCCCCTGCCTGCATCACCTCCATGAAGTGGATAGACGGGTCCCCGCTGCGAGTGAGTTTGGCCAAATGGGCCACCATGGCCCTGAGTGATTGAACTCCATGGGGAATAATAAAGTCGCTCTCCAGCGCTCCCCGACCTTGGCCACCTGCCTGTGGAGGACCGTACTTGCGCTGCCTGACCGGGCACATCCGCCCTGGTTCAGGATCTTTCTGCGCTGGTCCCTCTACCTCTGGCTGTCCCACCATACCCGGTGCAGCAGACACTGCCTGGTCGCCTGATCCAGCCCTTAACTGACCCTCGGCTGGAGCCTCACATCCCTGCTGCCAAACGGGACACATTGGTCCTGCCCCCAGCCCTGGGTATGCTACTACCTGCACGCCCCACCCCTCCTGGTACCCCACCGGACAAACCACCGGTGCCTCAGGTGGTGGTCGGGCGCCTCTTGCCTTTGGATTCTCCTCTACCTCCCAATACTCTCCTTTGTCCCCTGTGGACCCTCTGGGTCCTATCAGGGCGACCATCCCCTTTGCCTGGGATAGAGCGTGGGTGAGAGTTTTAATCCTCTCCTGACAGGGACAGTGATCTGCAAACTCACTGCTACTGGCCACTTTATAGGCTGCCTGTACATCTTTTAATTTATTCTCCTGTTCCCAAATTTTCTGGGTGTGCCGAGAATTCTGTTCCCGGTGGGACCCCTCACTACCCTTGGCCTCAGTGACCTGACACTGAAGATAGTCCCGGCTATTTCTGAAGGTCTCCTCCAACTGCCGGTTCCTTTGCTGCTCCCCAGCTAATTTGGCCAGCAGGTTGTCCCCAACTACAGCCCGGATAGCAGAGAGCTCCTCTGATTTCTGAAGACTCTGTTCCAAGTCCTTCACCCGCTGGTCGAGCTTTCGGACTTGGCGGGTGAGGCAGATAAGCCAGATGGCCTTTTCCACCCTGTGGTTGTGGTCCTTCCCTGCTGTCCACTGTTCAGCAGCATCCACTGGGCGCTCTGCCCGAGTGAGGGCTTGCACCCAAGGTTTGGTTAGGTTCACCTTGCCAAAAATGTATGAGGAAATTCTCTCCTCCATTTTAGTTTCCTCTCTTATCACCTCATCTGTTATATTAACATATCCTGTTTGCTTATGTCCCTTCGTGGTCGCCATGTTCTGCAAGGGGTTTTCACAGGGTTGTTATTGTTCCATGGGTGTCTCTCTCTGAGCTTCTGCCCTCACAGCTTATGCCTGGCCTGTGAGGTACCCTGAGTGCTGCAAGAGCACCCCTGGAGAGACTGTGTCCACAGCTTATGAAGGGGGTTTTGACTCTCGTGCGTACCCACAGCTTATGCCTAGCCTGTGAGGCACCTGTGAGTGTCACACACTTCTAACCCCTTCTTCCGTAGCCTGTGACACACAGTTGAGCGTTTTCAAGGCGCTCCTAGCTTCCCTTACACAGTTCTGACATAAGACTCACGATCAGGAGATGTAATACAATAGAACTGAGACAAGGTGATTCCAAGAGGAACTTTAGGCTTCCAATTTATTTGACAAGGTGTAACTCAACAAAAGCAATACACCAACAAAACAATCCCCCTAAATCCCACTAAAACAGACCCAAAGAAAATCTTTACACCAGTTTAGTAGTACAATGCCCAACCTCCCACCTTTCCTGGCCTAACTGAGTTGGGAGTTCTGGGGACCAGAGGTTATACTCACTACTGTGCCTTCCGCAGTCTGGTGGTTTGTTTCTTCTATCTTCGGTGTCCTCGGACACTGGTTTTCCTTCAATGTCGAGAGGCTTGTGGTTGTGGTTGTTGAATCACGAGGGCAGGGAAAATCATCACTCCCTGCTACTACGTCAGAAACCCCTTTTTTTATAGCCAGATTATCCAGTCTGCCTCTCCTGCTGAAGTCGATTCTTCTCATTGGTGGACTTTTGATTTTGAAAAATGCAGCAGTTTTAGGTTTTTAGGTTTTTTTCCCACGGATCTTAACCTACTCAAGGTTTGAGTGGGTGTTGATTGCATTGGCCTCCTGTAGCCATTATACTAGTCTGGCCTGAGCCAGATATTTCTATGCCTGATGAAAAAGGTGTTGGAATATGTATGTGGCATTGTTTAAATGCTGATGTTTTCAAGGGGCAGGTTTCGAGGGTATACAGTTCCCAGACAATTTGATTAGTTCCAATGTCCAAACTGGCCCTTTTGATATTGACTCCACCCCTTTTCTTGCAGACTCAACATACATCTTTTAAAAAATCCCAAATTCGATTAAATTTCGTAGTTTCTTCCATGTGCACTTTAGGATTTCAAACTTTCTGGTAGATAGTTCCAAATTAAATTCCCTTTCCTATGAGTCCAAACACTGGGCGAGGGGGTGTCTCAATGAATGCACCTCCTTTTATCCCCTGCAGGCCTTGTCTGCTCTTTTAAAATTCATTTGTGTCCCAAAGTTTTCCTTCCATCGGTTTCAATTCACAGCACAGACTGATCACACAGCCCTTTTCCTTCTGGGTAAAATGAGGGGTTTTTCGTCCTCCCCTACACATTGGAGAATTGTATTATTTGTGGGTTACTAACCGGTGTTGAACACCAGACTCCAGTGCCCATGTATTGCTAGGTTTATCTGTCACTAGAGAATTATTCTGAATGTGAGTCACATATAGAATGACATATTATATACAGCACAGAAATAGCCCATTTGGCGTTTATATTCCACTCGAGCCTCCTCATGTCTTTTCACATCTTACTCTATCAGTGTAACTCTCTATTCCCTTATTCCTCAGTTACTTATCTAGCCTCCCCTTAAATTAATCTATACTTTTCGCCTCAACTACTTCCTCACCAATCTCTGTGTAATGACACTTTTGCTGAATTCCCCACTTGGTTTCTTGGTGACTCTCTTATATTGATAGTTCCAGTGTTGTTCTTCCCCACACATAAACACGCTCTCTCTGTGTCAACTCAATCAAAACCTTTCATCATATTATACACCTCAATTAGGTCACACCTCAGACTTCGCTTTTCAAAAGAAAAGAGATCCAGTCTCTTCATCCCTTTCTGATAGGTATAAGGTCGTATTTCTGGTATCATTCTTGTAAATCGTGTTTGCAACCTCTCCAGTGCCTCTATATCCTTTTTATAAGGATTTAAAGGCAAGAAACAAAAAGGGCCACTGAATATAAAAGGGCTGCAGGAGGGGTCCAAACTAAAAATCATGGTTTAAAAACTAGGATGAAAACACTCGACCTAATTGCACGTAGCATTCGAAATAAAGTAAATGAGATGCTGGCACAAATCATTACAAATGGGTATGATTTGGTGGCCATTACAGAAACATGGTTGCAGGGTGGCCAAGACTGGGAATTAAACATACAGGGGTATCTGACGATTCAGAAAGATCGACAAGAAGGGAAAGGAGGTGGGGTAGCTCTGTTAATAAAATATGTTATCAGGGCAGTTGTGAGGGATGATATTGGCTCCAATGAACAAAATGTTGAATCATTGTGGGTGCAGATTAGAGATAGTAAGGGGAAAAAGTCACTGGTTGGCGTAGTTTATAGGCCCCCAAATAATAACTTCACGGTGGGGCGGGCAATAATCAAGGGAATAATGGAGGCATGTGAAAAAGGAACGGCAGAAGTCATGGGGGAATTTAACCGACATATCGATTGGTCAAATCAAATCGCACGGGGGAGCCTGGAGGAGGAATTCATAGAATGCAAATGGGATTGTTTCTTAGAACAGTATGTAACATAACCTACAAGGGAGCAAGCCATCTTAGATCTGGTCCTGTGTAACGCGACAGGAAAAATAAATGATCTCCTAGTAAAAGATCCTCTCGGAATGAGTGATCACAATATGGTTGAATTTGTAATACAGATTGAAGATGAGGAAGTAGTGTCAGAAACGAGCATACTATGCTTAAACAAAGGGGACTACAGTGGGATGAGGGCAGAGTTGGCTAAAGTAGACTGGAAGCAAGGACTAAACGGTGGCACAATTGAGGAACAGTGGAGGACTTTTAAGGAGCTCTTTCATAGTGCGCAACAAAAATATATTCCAGTGAAAAAGAAGGGCGGCAAGAGAAGGGATAACCAGCTGTGGATAACCAAGGAAATAAAGGAAAGTATCAAATCAAAGACCAATGCATATAAGGTAGCCAAGGTTAGTGGGAAACTAGAGGATTGGGAAAATTTTAAGCAACAGCAATACAGAAAGGGAAGATAGATTACGAAGGTAAAATTGCGCAAAACATAAAAACAGATAGTAAAAGCTTTTACAGATATATAAAACGGAAAAGAGTGACTAAACTAAATGTTGGTCCCATAGAAGATGAGAAGGGGGATTTAATAATGGGAAATGTGGAAATGGCTGAGACCTTAAACAATTATTTTGCTTCCGTCTTCACAGTGGAAGGCACAAAAACCATGCCAAAATTTGCAGGCCACAGGAATGTGGGAAGGGAGGACCTTGAGACAATCACAATCACTAGGGGGGTAGTGCTGGACAGGCTAATGGGACTGAAGTTAGACAAGTCCCCTGGTCCTGATGAAATGCATCCCAGGGGATTAAAAGAGATGGCGGAAATATAGCAGATGCATTCGTTATAATCTACCAAAATTCTCTGGACCCTGGGGAGATACTAGCGGATTGGAAAGCAGCTAATGTAACGCCTCTGTTTAAAAAAGGGGGCAGACAAAAGGCAGCTAACTATAGGCCGGTTAGTTTAACATCTGTAGTGGGGAAAATGCTTGAAACTATCATTAAGGAAGAAATAGCGGGACATCTAGATAGCAATAGTACAATCAAGCAGACGCAGCATGGATTCATGAAGGGGAAATCATGTTTAACTAACTTATTGGAATTCTTTGAGGAGATAACGGGCACGGTGGATAGAGTTGTACCGAGTGATGTGGTGCATTTAGATTTCCAAAAGGCATTCGATAAGGTGCCACAAAAAAGGTTACTGCAGAAGATAAAGGTACGCGGAGTCAGTGGAAATGTATTAGCATGGATAGAGAATTGGCTGGCTAACAGAAAGCAGAGAGTCGGGATAAATGCGTCCTTTTCCGGTTGGAAATCAGTGGTTAGTGGTGTGCCACAAGGATCAGTGCTGGGACCAAAACTGTTTACAATATACATCGATGACCTAGAAGAGGGGAAAGAGTGTAGTGCAACAAAATTTGCAGATGAAACTAAGATTAGTGGGAAAGCGGGTTGTGTCGAGGACTCAGAGAGGCTGCAAGGAGATTTGGATAGGTTAAGCGAATGGGCTAAGATTTGGCAGATGGAATACAATGTCAGAAAGTGTGAGGTCATCCACCTTGGGGAAAAAAAACAGTAAAAGTGAATATTATTTGAATGGGGAGAAATTACAACATGCTTTGGTGCAGAGGGACCTAGAGGTCCTTGTGCATGAATCCCAAAAGGTTAGTTTGCAGGTGCAGCAGGTAATCAGGAAGGCGAATGGAATGTTGGCCTTCATTGCGAGAGGGATGGAGTACAAAAGCAGGGAGTTCCTGCTGCAACTGTATAAGGTATTGGTAAGGCCGCAACTGGAGTACTGCGTGCAGTTTTGGTCACCTTACTTAAGGAAGGATATACTAGCTTTGGAAGGGGTACAGAGACGATTCACTAGGCTGATTCCAGAAATGAGGGGGCTACCTTATGATGATAGATTGAGTAGACTGGGTCTTTACTCATTGGAGTTCAGAAGGATGAGGGGTGATCTTATAGAAAAATTTAAAATCATGACATGGATAGACAAGATAGAGGTTGAGAGGTTGTTTCCACTGGTAGGGGAGACTAGAACTAGGGGGCACAGCCTCAAAATACGGAGGAGCCAATTTAAAACCGAGTTGAGAAAGAATTTCTTCTCCCAGAGAGTTGTGAATCTGTGGAATTCTCTGCCCAATGAAGCAGTTGAGGCTAGCTCATTGAATGTTTGCAAGTCAAAGATAGATAGATTTTTAACCAATAAGGGAATTAAGGGTTACGGGGAGAGGGCGGGTAAGTGGAGCTGAGTCCAGGACCAGATCAGCCATGATCTTATTGAATGGCGGAGCAGGCTCGAGGGGCTAGATGGCCTATTCCTGTTCCTAATTCTTATGTTCTTATGTTCTTATAACACGGCGATGAGAATTGTACAGTGTACTGCAAGTGTGGTCCAGCGAAGGTTTGATACCAGTTCAGCAGAACTTCACTTCTTTTCAATACTATCCGTCTTGAATTAACCCTTGGTGCTCCATTTTCTTTTTATGGATGTATCCACGACTTGTCCACAAACACCGCAAGCTCTGACCTTATTCATTATTCTCATATGTGGTACCTCATCAAAGACTTTTTGGAGATTAAATATATTATATCGTCCACATTGCCCTGGTCTACTCTCCCTGTTACTTCTTCAATGAAATCAAAGAAGTTGGTCAAGCAAGACTTTTGCTTTTGAATCCACGCTGATTATACATAATTATATTTTTGGTTTATAGATATTCTTCTATTCTCTACTTTAGCAGAGATTCTATTATTTTCCTAGCACCGAAGTTCCACTGACTGGTCTATAGTTCCCCGGACATGTTCTTTCTCTCATCTCAAATATAAGTATTACGTTAGCTATCCGCCATTCATCTGACACTACACATTTTTCAAACTAATCATTAAATATTTGTAATAGTGCTCCTGCTATTTCTTCGCTGAATTATTTTGAAGTGTATGGATGTAATCCATCCAGACCAGGGGTTGAATCCTCCTTTCATTTGGTTCGTTCATTTAATATTTCTCCTCTTTATTTATTGCAGTTATATAATTTCCCATAAATTATTCCACCATCATGTCCACCTGCCCTGTGTCCCTGGTAAATACAGAGGCAAAGTAATTATTTCATATTTTATGTAATTTTTCCTTCGCTCCATGTGATTTAATCTTGTCCATCGATTTGTGGCCCTATTCCCATCCGACATTCTTTTTTAAGTGAATGTGCCTGCAGAAAGTTACATGAGCGATTATGTTATCGGCCACCTAATAGTGGGAAGGATAAAGAGGTGTAAATTTAGATAAAATGCAGAAAGATTCAAGACCTGTCGTGATAATGTGGGACTCCAACGTAAACTGGGAAAATAACCATGCAAAGGGAAAATGCAGGGCAGGATTTCCTGAAATCTGTATTAGAACTTTCTCCATCAGTATGTTTCCAGCACGATGGGGAAGAAAGCAGTTCTGGATCTCGGAAATGGATTAAGTAGAGCATGTTTCTGTGGAGGAGCATTGAGGAAACAGTGATCACAATATCATTAGGTTTAGAGTAGTTATGGAAAAGGAGAAGGTATAATCATGTGTGAAAATACCCAACTGTAGGAGGACTAATTTTATGAGTTGAAAGGGATCCGGCCCAGGTAGATTGAAACCAAAGATTTCTCGGTAAAACAGTAAATGCACATTGGGAGACTTTCAAAAAGGAGATAGATCGGGTAACGACTAGACACGTTCTCATGCAGGGTGCAGAAATAGCATGATAGCTAGCTACAGCTCGGTGAATGAATGAAGATCAACTAAAACACAAAAACGGAAGCTTGTGATAAACTTCAGGCTCATATTTCAGTAGAGAACCAAGCAGAATACAGAATGTACAGAGAAGGACTATCAAAGGAGGAGGAAGTAGAATCAGCAGAAAAACAGGATATTCGCCATAGTACTTATCTGAGGAAGGACACACTTGCCTTGTAGGTGGTGCAACAGAGGTTCAACAGATTGATTCCTGGGATGAGAGGGCTGTCCTATGATGAGAGATTGTGTAGAATATGCCAATTCTCTCTGGGGTTTCGAAGAATCGGAGTTGATCTCGTTGAAACGGACAATATTCTGAAGGGGATTGACAGGGTAGATGTTGAGAAGCCCGGCTAGCTCAGTCGGTAAAGCATGAGACTTTTAAACTCAGGGTCGTGGGTTTGAGCCCCATGTTAGTCGATTACAGTTCCTTAAAATTTATATTGCTTTCACAGGAAAACATCATTAATGAACCCATTTTCTTCTTTTGCACAATGAAAGAAATGCGAACTGAAGGAGAGCTGATAATTTAATCATCTTTTCTGTGCTCTGCACAAGAACACAAGAACCAGGAGCAGGAGTCGGCCATTTGACCCTTCGAGCCTGCCTTCTTTTGCACTTAAACAAATTATAACCATGAGTTTAAATTAGCAGTGCAAGATATTTACAGGGCACCTTTCAATGCTTCACAAAACCATTCCTTTCGCGACAGCCACCCGGGATCGTTTCCCGGTTTGGGAAGTAACTTTGATATCACCGCTTGTAATTGAAGTGGAGTAATTTTATTCTGTGAGATGGATGTCCCAAAGCACTTCAGAGTGGTGTCAAAACAAATGAGTTTGCAATTAAAAACACTGAATGTCAGGATTGGGATTTGAACCCACGCCTCCAGAGGAGACTGCGACCTGAACGCAGCACCTTAGACCGCTCGGCCATCCTGACTGTTGGATGCTTCAGTTACAAGTTATTACTCAGGAAAGTTTCAGACCGGGCGCTTGTTCAGTGTTGCTGGAAGGCCCAGTGATCGGGATATCCTCTCCCCCGGGGTTTCCTGAGCCTGTGATCGGTGCACGGGGAGGTTTGGCAGGGGCTGAGGTAGCTTGCATCCCAGGGATGGACAATAACCCTCTGAGCTATGGAACTGGGGAAGAGCGAATAATTAATGAGCTGTTTTTGGGTTTCAAATGCAACTTGTGGGTTTCAAATGGCCTTCATAGCAAGGGGATTGGAGTACAGGGGCAGGGAGGTGTTGCTACAGTTGTACAGGGCATTGGTGAGGCCACACCTGGAGTATTGTGTACAGTTTTGGTCTCCTAACCTGAGGAAGGACATTCTTGCTATTGAGGGAGTGCAGCGAAGGTTCACCAGACTGATTCCAGGGATGGCGGGACTGACCTATCAAGAAAGACTGGATCAACTGGGCTTGTATTCACTGGAGTTCAGAAGAATGAGAGGGGACCTCATAGAAACATTTAAAATTCTGACGGGGTTAGACAGGTTAGATGCAGGAAGAATGTTCCCAATGTTGGGGAAGTCCAGAACCAGAGGTCACAGTCTAAGGATAAGGGGTAAGCCATTTAGGACCGAGATGCGGAGGAACTTCTTCACCCAGAGAGTGGTGAACCTGTGGAATTCTCTACCACAGAAAGTTGTTGAGGCCAATTCAGTAAATATATTCAAAAAGGAGTTAGATGAGGTCCTTACTACTAGGGGGATCAAGGGGTATGGCGAGAAAGCAGGAATGGGGTACTGAAGTTGAATGTTCAGCCATGAACTCATTGAATGGCAGTGCAGGCTAGAAGGGCCGAATGGCCTACTCCTGCACCTATTTTCTATGTTTCCATGTTTCTCTGCAAGATCTGATGGTATAAACCGATAGTGTTGTTTCACAGAATGAAAGAAATGCAAACAGGGACAATCGAAATTTCAACAACTGAACTTTAATAATTAGTGAAACTTTAACCCTTGTTGAAGTTTTATCCCCGATCTGATTTTACACACTCTGTATTTGAGTAGATTAGTTTTAAAATGTTCATTGCTCATGCGACAATGTACCCTGGACTGCTTTTGTTCAATTTTATTGCAGACAAGCTTTTGCTTCACAAATAATGTTTCCGCCCAGGCTCGCAACAGAGACCTTTCGCGTGTAAGGTAAACATGATAACCGCTACACTACGGAATCTGCTGCTTAACTCAGTGCCCAGAGAGAAGTGTTCAGCAACAAGCTGAAATGCTCAATCCCTCTCTCTGCATAAAGTTCCATTCACAAACAATTCTCTGACCGGAACTGCACCAAACAACAATGTTCTCCTTTCAAAGTAATTAAACTCCCCAATTTCTACATCTGCAATTTTAAGGACAAGGACTGAAAGCGCTTTGCGATCAGAAAATTGCCGGAAACCCCTGTGTTTAATGACAGGGCTTTTGATGGTTGATTTCCGTACACACCTTGTGTTATGTATTTAACCCTTGGCCACCTGTATCACACCACCACCAGAGGGCTGACCTGTTGGAGTCCCAAGGGATTCCAGCATCCATTGGGAGCATGGTATATAAGCACTCTGGAGTCTTATTAAAGGAGCTAATGTCACACTTACTCATTGTTCACAGTACTCAGTTTCATTCTTTATTATGAGCGTATCAATTGGCGACGAGACAATGAACAACCACGCAAAAATGCAAGTAACAGTTGGTATTACTTGATAACAGCACAGCTGGCAATGGTTGCGGAATATATTCGTGCAGCCAAAACGCACAATGACAACCTGGAACGGCACGGCACAGAATCCTCAGGGAAAAACAATTATAGACTTTGTCCCTGAATGGGCTACGATCCACCAACCTTGCAGTTAATAACTGAACGCACTAATCCATTGCACCACAGAGACTGATAGATGCACATATTGCAAGACATCCCTGTGATATCTTCACAGAGCACAGCACACACAGCTTCCTAACATGCAGGCTGCTCTCTCGGAACTCTCCGGAAAGAGCCTGTTCTGTTTCATGATTAACGATACAGTTGCAGTACACAATACGTCCACATCCACAGTGTGGAGCTACAAGCATTACATGCTTCCAGACATTACAATCCCAAATAAGGATGTCAGTCAGTTAAAGCTTCAGATTGATCTGACCGGAATGGAACTTGTTCACTCTCAGTTGTACTTTTCCCAAATAAAGGTTGGGACATTCATTGTGGATGTGTGGAAGCAGTCTGGTCCCGCACATTGCAGACACTTCAATGTCACCACCAACCAGCTCTCCCACAACCGGTGTGATCTACCTTCCAGCCTTCCGGTGCCTTGTCTGTGACGAAGTATTCTGACTGTCCCGAAGCCGGTATCCTTTGTCATCAATCGGTTTTAAGTTGTTTCGGTAATTTTTACCAGCTGGACAGTCGAGGCACAAATTGTAGAGTGGAAAACTTGCGTGGACCCCGGTTTTCTAGTGGTTGATTTTCCTGGTTGGGTCCGTCGGTCGCGGTGGTCCGGTTGATGCCTGTTACCAAGTCAGTTGGTATTGATGTTCCACTGATTGGTTTTTTGAAGTTCTTTTCTCCGATGTCGTGATGTCTCTTCCTGTGTTTTCTCGCCGTGTGCTCTCAATCTTGATCTAGTTGTTCCAAAGTAATGGTCAGAAAAATAGGTTGCTCTTGGTACGATAGGCCCCCAGTTATACTCTGAGAGGCTGCTTAATCTTCGTGCCAAATCTAATGTTTCTTTTGTTTAAGTTTTGCTGCCCATTGATTTTAAGTGGTCTACTTTGTATAAGTTTTGGCGGACTAGCTAACTGAGAATTGATTAAATGTTTTAATCTGGTGTTGATAGATTTTGGGATGGCGATACTCCTTCTTTATGAACTGATGAACTCTCGTCCATTGTAATAGCACTGCTTTGGCTTCGGGAAGTCTGGGCTGAGCCAGATATTTCTATGCATGTTGAAAAGGTGTTGGAATATGTATGTGATATTTGGGTCCTGTGGGTGGGGTGGATAATGTTTCTTCCGTGGTCGATTGTTTAAATGCTAATGTTTTCTGGGAGCCTGACTACGGTTAAACAGCTCCCCCAGACAAACTGATTAGCTACAATATCCAAACTCTAAATCCCACCTCTCTGACACTGCAGCTTTTCACCACAGGCCCAAACATGCCTTTTAAAATCCCAAACTTGGTTAAGAATTGTAGATTTCCTCCATATGCTTTTTAGAATCCCAAACTTTATGTTTAATAGTTCTAAATCGAATTTCCTTTTCAGTGAGTCCAAACACTGGGGGGTTTCCATGAATTTTGGAATCTACATTGGCAGTCCCTCGGAATCGAGGAAGACTTGCTTCCACTCCTAAAGTGAGTTCTTTGGTGGCTGAACAGTTCAATACTAGAGCCACAGACCCTATCACAGGTGGGACAGATAGTCGTTGAGGGAAGGGATGGGTGGGACAGGTTCTGCTGTCTACACTTGATTTCTGCATGCACTCGGTGTTGAGACTCGAGCTGCTCAGCGCCCTCTCGGATGCACTTTCTCCGCTTAGGGTGGTCTTGGGTCAGGGACTCCTGGGTGTCAGTGGGGATGTTGCACTTTATCAGGGAGGCTTTGAGTGTGTCCTTGTAGAGTTTCTGCTGCCCACTTTGGCTCGTTTGCCATGAAGGAGTTCCGAGTAGAGTACCTGCTTTGGGAGTCTCGTGTCTGGCATGCGGACTATGTGGCCTGCCCAGCGGAGCTGATCGAGTGTGGTCAGTGCTTCAAAGCTGGGGATGTTAGCCTGAATAAGGCTGTTGAGGTTGGTGCATCTGTCCTCCGAGAGGATTTGTAGGATCTTGCGGAGACATCGTTGGTGATATTTCTTCAGCAACTTGAGGTGTCGACTGTACAAGGTCCATGTCTCTGAGCCTTACAGGAGGACAGGTATTACTACAGCCCTGTAGACCATGAGCCTGGTGGCAGTTTTGAGGGCCTGGTCTTCAAAAACTCTTTTCCTCAGGCGGCCGAAGGCTGCACTGGCGCATGGAGACCGTGTTGAATCTCGTCGCCGATGCCTGCTCTTGTTGATAGGAGGCTGCCGAGATATGGGAAGTGGTCCATGGTGTCCAGGGCCAGGCCGTGGATCTTGATGACTGGGGGGTAGTGCTGTGCGGTGAGGACAGGCTGGTGGAGGACCTTTGTCTTACGGATGTTTAGCGTAAGGCCCATGCTTTCATACGCCTCAGTAAATACGTCGACTATGTCCTGGAATTGAGCCTCTGTATGTGCGCGGACGCAGGCCTTGGTGAGGGCTCACCTGGAATATTGTGTACAGTTTTGGTCTCCTAATCTGAGGAAGGACATTATTGCTATTGAGGGAGTGCAGCGAAGGTTCACCAGACTGATTCCCGGGAGGGCAGGACTGACATGTAAAGAAAGACTGCATCAACTAGACTTTTCTTCACTGGAATTTAGAAGAATGAGAAGGGATCGCAGAGAAACATATACAGGTCTGATGGGATTGGACAGGTTAGAGGCAGGAAATATGTTCCCGATGTTGGGGAAGTCCAGAACCAGGGGTCACAGACTAAGGACAATGGGTAAGCCATTTAGGACCGAGATGAGGAGAAACTTCTTCACTCAGAGAATTCTGAACCTGTGGAATTTTCTACCACAGAAAGTTGTTGAGGCCAATTCGTTAGATATATTCAAAAGGGAGTTAAATGTGACCATTACGGCTAAAGGTATCAAGGGTATGGAGAGAAAGCAGGAAAGGGGTACTGAGGTGAATGATCAGTCATGATCATATTGAATGGTGGTGCAGGATCGAAGGGCCGAATGGCCTACTCCTGCAACTGTTTTCTTTGTTTTTATATTTCTATGTTTCTATGCAAAGCACAGAAAAAAATGGTTGAAGTATCGACTCTGCCTCAGTTAGCATTTCTTTCATTGTGCAAAAGAAGGTGACGGGTTAATTAATGATGCAATCCCGTGAAAGCAACACAAAAGTTTAACAAAAAAACATACGGTGACTGGCAGTGAGCGCTGCTTCTGACACCCGGTGGGAATGGGCGGGGATTTTAAAGCCCCTTGTATTGTGAAACCTTCATATAGTCAAACATTTCCGATGTGCTGTATCGACCTCGTGGCGCAACGGTAGCGCGTCTGACCCCAGATCACGTCGAGGTCACTGTTCTTCAGGGTAATTCGGGAATTAATATTTTCTTTGCTGTTTGGCAACAACCAGACCCTTGCTCCAAGGTCTGTCTCACTGTTTCCCCGGTGTCAGGCAGAGATACGCCTGCTGCCCTCATTTATTTCATGTGACAGGACACAAAAGTTCAAAATAAACCTGCAGTTGGCCACATATTGCCCTAAATTGTCAGGATGGCCGAGCGGTCCAAGGTTCAGTGTTTTAGGTCGCAGTCTCTTCTGGAGGTGTGGGTTCACATCACACTTCTGACACTTCCTGTTTTTAATCATTAAGTGAAACTCATTGTTTGACACCACGACCAACGCCTAAAAAGTGGGATTTTGCAGTCCACCTGCTCGCTTAACACTTCCGTCTGACCTGGTGCTGAAAGTGGAGATGTTTCCGCAGTGTAGCGGTTAACACGTTCGCCTCACATGTGAAAGCTCACCAGGCGGGATTATTTTCTGGAGCTTTCTCCTCATGCATGCTCAGGGGCGTGTTTGTTCTCCTGTGAAATGTCATAAGATCATAAGCATGTGAGGATTAGGGGCCGGAGTAGGCCATTCGGCCCCTCGAGCCTGGTCCACCATTCAAGAAGATCCTGGCAGTTCCTCGACAGCAAGTTTAAACATCTGGGGCGGAGCTGTAATCAACGACAAAAAGGTGCATTTTGCAGAAGCCCAGCTAACTCAGTCAGTAGATCATGAGATTCTAAATCTCAGGGTCAGAGGTGCGAGCCCACGTTTGGTGATTATTTTTCATCGAATTATATAATCAGAAGTTTACAGCATGGAAGGAGGCCATTTCGGCCCATTGTGACCGTGCCAGCCAATAACAGGCTCTCCAGCCTAATCCCACTTTCCAGCTCTAGGTCCATAACCCTGCAGGTTACGGCACTTCAGGTGCACATCCAAGCACTTTTTAAATGTGGTGAGAGTTTCTGCCTCTCCCACCCTTTCAGGCAGTGAGTTCCAGACCCCCACATCCCTCTGCATGAAGAAATTTCCCCTCAAATCCCCCCTACACTTTCTACCAATGACTTAAAATTTATGCCCCATGGTTGTTGACCCCTCTGCTAAGGGAAATGGGCCCATTCTGTCCATTATATCAAGGACCCTCATAATTGTATACACTTCAATGATGCCTCCCCTCAGCCCACTTTGTTCCAAGAAAAACAACCCCAGCCTATCCAATCTGTCCTCATAGCTAAGATTCTCCACTCCCGATAACATCCTCGAAATCTCCTCTGTAAGTCTCCAGTGCAATCACAGTCTTCTTCCTGTAAAGTGGTGACGAGAACTGCACACAGTACTCCAGCTGTGGCCTAACCAGTGTTTTATATTCAAGCATAATCCACCTGCTCTCTTATTCTAGGCCTTGGCTAAAAAAGGCCAGCATTCTTTTTGTCTTCTTAACCAGCTAATCCACCTTGCCTGCTACCTTAAGGGATCTGTGGACATGCACTCCCAGGTCGCTTTGTTCCTCTACAATTCTCAATGTCCTACCATTTAATGTTTAATCTCTTTCTATTGTGTCTGTAAGCACTCAAGTAATGACTCCATGAGGCAAGGTATTGTACTTGAACTGTGGTGACCTTAGTCCATTTATTGCAGTTCCTGAGTGAGGGTACAGTATGGTGAGCTCCGTTTTATACCTGGTTACCTGTCGTGTACCGGTGATCCCGAGGTCTCCACCAGTTGCACCCTCTGGTGGTACAGGCATCGTATATACAGTGTGAAGGTACATCCAGTAGTATTATGTAACTGTACATTGAGTGTACAGGGAGTATACTTATACTAAACAGACACAACATCACTCTCCCCTCAGTCTTGTGCCACTTGCCTTTGCATTGTGTGCTCTGGCCCGAGACTTGAGTGCCCAAAGCCCTTGCACCTTGTCTATGCTTTGGCTTGGTTCTCTCCTTGTGGACCCCCAAGTCCTTATTGCCACGACATTGGGAAATGTTCAGCAGTGGATGATTGGAGGTTGGAGTGGAGGTTGAGTGGGTTCTGGGTGTGATCCATGTGCGTCCATGGCTAAAAACATCCATTCCCCCCCCATACATAGACCATGTGTGTGGCTCAACACCTGCAAGTGCAGACCTGTACAGACAGAAAGGGACAGTTCCTCTCTTTATACTGCGATGATGGTGATACAAATGTAAAAGATGTAACTGATAATTTCAAGTTTGTAAATGTAACTAATCATGATAAGTCAGGCAATTGCGGTCAGAACCAATGTATTGTGAGAGTAAACGAAGTGATGACGTGCGATGCTGGGATTTACAAGCATCCCTGTTACATCCCTGTTTGGGTTCTGCAGTAGTGGAACAAGTACATTTTACAGGTAAGGTACATACTTGGTATCACAGTCTTGCCCCTGGGTTGTGTAGGTGCAGATGGGTGAGGTCACTAGTTCCAGAGTAACCAGACTGTGTCCAGGTTGTCTGATGGTGGCGCTGTGTCCCCTGTCAGCTGGGTGGGCTCAGATCGCTCACCTGGCTGAGTCTCAGAGCCTTTGCCGTTGCCGAGTGATGGGCAGAGCCACAGGAGTGTGTGGCCTCCTTGTCCTTCTTTGAGGGCTGCGGTGTCTCCCTGCTGCTCTTCAGCGATAGTGGGAGCCTGGTCATCCCAGGTCCCGTTGGGAGGGCAGGAGGGTGATATCCGCTCGCTCCCAGTACTGGCCCTGGTGGCCAGAGAGGTAGAGCCGATCGGGGGCAGGGTACCGGTCGTGGTGCCTTTGCCGTCCGCTGATCACTGGCCCTGCAGCTGGTATGCTCCCTATGTGTGTGGCCACACTCCCTGGGGTATCACATTGGTCCCGGAGGGGCAGGCTACATGATCGCTGGACCTGCAGCTCCCTGGGGTATCACATTGGTCCCGGAGGGGCAGGCTACATGGTCGCGGGACCTGGGTGCTGACGGGAGGTTGCCCTTGGTTTTGTCGGCATGCTTGTAAATCCCAGCATCGCACGTCATCACTTCGTTTACTCTCACAATACATTGGTTCTGACCGCAATTGCCTGACTTATCATGATTAGTTACATTTACAAACTTGAAATTATCAGTCACATCTTTTACATTTGTATCACCATCATCGCTGTATAAAGAGTGGAACTGTCCCTTTAATTGTGATGGGTTGCCGGTCTCCTTTAAGAGGGTCTTTCAATCTTTACCCCAATCCGGTTCGCCGCTCGGCATCACGTGTTGCTCCCTTGTGGTGTGGCTGTCGCCATCTTGACTTCAGGCCCTTCACCTTGTGGTTGAGACGCCATCTTCTTTCTCTCCATGAGGTAGGCTGCGGTGATCCTTTTCTCCCCAGGCTCTGCCACGGATGACAGGAAGTTATCTTCTGCGTGAATTTTCTTCTCTGGAGTCCTGCCACTGGAGCCTGGAAGGTGAGGTCTGGTTGTTTGGGCTGGATCATCTCGCCGTTGGGTTGAGCGGTCTGTGAAGTCGCCTCACAGTCGAGTTGGATGTTTGGTTTTTCAGGTGTTGTGCTGGATCCAACTTCGGGGTCATGCGGAATGTCGATCGCTGGAGGTTGGAGCTATTCCCAGCTCCAAGTGATCTTTTTCATCCACCTTCTTCCTAATAGCTTTGGACCATCCCCAGCAACGATCCACAAATGTAACCTGGACATCTCGCCGCCATGGGACACCTGGACATCCACGCTGCCAACGACTGGGATGTATCGTTTGTGTAGGTCAGCAGTTTCACTTCGATCGGGATCATTTTAGGTCGTTCGATTGGATTGTCCCAGAGTTTCTCAAAGGCCGCCTGATTCATCAGTGACTGGCTCGTCCCTGTGTCCACCTCCATCGTGACTGGAACATAGTTGATTTCAACTTCCATTTTCACCGGGGAACTCTCGGTGGTGCAGGTAAACACTCCGTACACCTCATCGTCGCTGGACTCCGGATGATCAGCCAACTCTTCATCGACTCGGTGAGTATGATTTCTCTTGCATATTCGCTGGAGGTGGCCCTTCATGTTACAGCCTTTGCAAGTATAGTCTTTATAGCGGCACTGGTGGGCCCTGTGATTTCCTCCACAGCGCCAGCATGGGGTTGGCCGGTTGGCCACATGTGGCGGACTCAGGATTGTGGGACTCGGGGTTCTGTTCTCTCTTCCCTGAGAGAGACTGCGAGCAGCAGCCCTGCCTCAAAAAGGCACCTTTCGATTCACAGTACTTGCCGGGTTAGAGTCCTGGGGGTGAGACATCCACTTGGAATCGCAGGCCGAGATCATGAACGCCTGGCTCACGTTAATTGCCTTCTGCAGGGTGACCGTGGTGTCCGCAGAGAGCAGCCTGTGGAGAAGGCCCTTGTCACCGATTCCAATAACAAAGATGTCCCTTCGTGCTTCGGTGAGGTGATCGCTAAAATCACATGGTGCAGCCAATCGTCTCAGGTCTGCAGCATATTTTGTGATTTCTTGGCCTTCGGATCCACCGGTGGGGAGAGAACCGGTGTCTGGCTGTGAGGATGCTCTCTATAGGTTTGAGCTGTTCCTGTACCAGCGTTATGAGCTCCACATATGTTATTGTCTTCTCTGGGACGAGCAGGTGCCTGACAAGGCCATAGACGGTGGGCCCACAACTGCTGAGCAGGATACCTCTGCAATTATCAGCCAGCGAGGTCGGGTCGTCTCCCCCCATGTCATTTGCAATAAAGAAGTGTTCGAACCTTTCCACAAAGGCCTTCCAATCTTCCCCATCGGCGAATTGTTCAAACGTGCCAAGGTTAGCCATTGTCACATGGAAATTCGTATTCTCGTCACAAGTTATTGTGTCTGTAAGCACTCTCGTAATGACTCCACGAGGTAAGGTATTGTACTTGAACTGTGGTGACCTTAGTCCACTTATTGCAGCTCCTGAGTGAGGGTACAGGACTGTGAGCTCCCTTTTATACCTGGTTACCTGTCGTGTACAGGTGACCCCGAGGTCTCCACCAGTTGCACCCTCTGGTGGTACAAGCATAGTGCATACAGTGTGAAGATACATTAAGTGGTCTTATGTAACTGTACATTGAGTGTACAGGGTGTATACTTATTTTATACTTACACAACAAAGATAATCGGTTAATTAATGGTGTTTTCCCGTGAAAGCAGGATAAAATTTAACAATGATTTAATTTCTGCACTTAGAAAGACATGGGTTACTCACGGATAGTCAGCATGGATTTGTTCCGGGAAGGTTTTGTCTGACTCACTTGATTGAATTTTTTGAGGAGGTAACCAAGTGGATTGATGAGGGCAGTGCGTATGATGTAGTGTATAAGGATTTTTGCAAAGCTTTCACCAAGTTCCCACATGGAAGACTGGTCACGAAAGTAAAAGCCCATGGGACCAGGGCAATGTGGCAAGTTGGATCCAAAATTGGCTCAGAGGCAGGAAGCAAAGGGTAATGTTTAATGAGTGTTTGGGACTGGAAGGATGGTTCCAGTGGGGTTCCATAGGGCTCAGTGCTCGGTCCCTGGCTTTTAGTGGCAACATCAATGATCTAAACTTAAATATAGGAGGTATGATTAAAACGTTTTCAGGTGATACTAATTTAATCCAGAGAAGTGTGAGGCTGTGCATTTGGGGAGGGCAAACAAGGAAAGAAACACACATTAAATGGTCCAACATTGAGAAGTGTGGAAGAACAAAGGGACCTTGGAGTGCATGTCCACAGATCCCTGAAGGTAGCAGGCCAGTTGGATAAGGTGGTTAAGAAGGCGCACGGAATGCTTGCCTTTATTGGCTGAAGCATGGGATAGAAGAGCAGGTTGGTTATGCCTGAAATGTATAAAACACTGGTTAGGCCACAGCTGGAGTACTGTGTGTCGTTCTGGTCACCGTATTGCAGGAATTATGTGATTGTACGAGAGGGTACAGAGGAGATGAACGAGGATGTTGCCAGGCGTGGAGAATCTTCGCTATGAGGACAGATTGGATCGGCTGGGTTTGTTTTCATTGGAATAGAGGAGGCTGAGGGGAGACAACATTGAGATGTATAAAATTATGAGGGGCCGAGATATAGTGGATAGCAGAGGGGTCAACAATCAGGGGGCATATATTTAAAGCAATTGGTAGAAGGTTTAAAGAATATTTGAAGGTAAAATTATTCATGCAGAGGTTTGTGGGGGTCAGGAACTCGCTGCCTGAAAGAATGGCGGAGGTAGATACCACATGTAAAAAGTATTTGGATGTGCACCTGAAGTGCCGTAACCTGCAGGGTTATGGACGCAGAGCTGGAAAGTGGGATGAAGCTGGATCGCCTCTTGTTGGCCGGGGTGGAAGTGATGGGCCGAAATGGCCTCCTATTGTGCTGCATACTTCTATCATTCTATCATTCTGTGAAAAATGTAAATGTCCAATGTGGGTGTCGAAACCACGACCTTGAGATTAAAAGTCTTATGTTTCACTGACTGAGCTCGCCAGGCTTCTGCCAAACATACCGTTCTCTCACTGATTGCAGACAGGCGCCTGTTGGCTCCACCCCAGATGTCGAGGAACTGCCAGGATCTTCTTGAATGGTGGACCAGACTCGAGGGGCCGAATGGCCTATTCCGGCCCCTAATTTTTACATGCTTATCATCTTATGAACTTTTCACAGGAGAACAAACTCGCCTCTGAGCATGCATGAGGAGAAAGCTACAGAAAATATTACCGTCTGGTGAGCTTTCGCGTGTGAGGCGAACGTGTTAACCGCGACACTGCGGAAACATCTCCACTTTCAGCACCAGGTCAGACGGAGATGTTAAGCGAGCAGGTGAGCTGCTGAATCCCAGTTTTAAGGAGTTGGTCGTGGTGTCAAACAATGAGTTTCGCTTTATGATTAAAAATAATAAATGTCAGAAGTTGGATTCAAATCCACGCCTCCAGAGAAAACTGCGATCTAATCACAGCACCTTAGACCGCTCGGCGGTGTGTGTGGCCACCTGCAAGTTGATTTGGAACTTGTGTGTCCTGGCACATGAATTCAATGAGGGCAGCAGGCCTATCTCTGCCTGACACCGGGGAAACAACGAGACAGACGTTGGAGCAAGGGTCTGGGTATTGTGAAACAGCAAAGAAAATAGTAATTTTGAAAGAACAGTGACACCGACATGATCTGAACACGCAACCTTCTGATCTGGAGTCAGACACGCTACCGTTGCACCACGAGGTCAACACAATGTGTTTGAGATGTTCCTCTATATGAAGCTTTCACAATATAAGGGGCTTGAAATTCCCCGCCCATTTCCACCAGGTGTCAGAAGCAACGCTCACCTGCCAGTCACCGTATGTTTTTTTCTTCAACTTTTGTGTTGCGTTCATGGAAAAGCATCATTAATTAACCCGTCACCTTCTTTTGCACAATGAAAGAAATGCTAACTGAGGGACAGTCGATACTTCAATCATTTGTCCTGTGCTTTGCGGAGCGGGCAGGGAAGTGGACCTGAGTCCATGATCGCATCGGCCATGATCGTATTAACTGGCAGAGCAGGCTCGAGGGGCGTATGACCGACTCCTGCTCCTATTTGTTTTGTTCTTCTGTTCTTCAGCATGTTAACCCATTTTACACACTGTATTGCCGATGTCACCACGAATCTGGGGCAAATTTTGTCAAATTTAACAGCACCGGTTTTTCCTTCCGTGCATAGAAATTAGAATCAGCAGCGAAGATAAAATCCCATGGTGATCGTTTTCAGATTCAACGCAGTAGGATTTCAAATAAAGTGAAAGAATTTTACAGTGAAAAGATTTGGAAGTGTTACTTGTATTTTTATCTTCAATTAAACTTTGTGGCGTCTGACTCCCGTTCATGCCTCTGCTGAATAAGAAAGGAGGGTTTGACGTTGACCAGACTGCACTGCCCCTGATATTTGTGAGCTCATCCTTTATATTCAGTGGTTTCTCGCCCTTTGATGGGCTGCAGTGTAGCGGATATCACGTTGGCCTCACACGCGAAAGGTCCCCGGTGGATCCGTTTTCTCTCACTGAAAGTTATCTATTTATTGGTTAAATAAAGAGCAATTCAGGAATAAGGGAGCCTTTCTACCAGGAGAATAAATAGCAAATAAAAACAGCAAATGCTGGAAATCTCAGCAGGTCAGGCAGCATTTTCCAGGAGACTAAACTCTCCTCCGATTGTTCCCTTATAGCAAATTTAAGCATCATGTTTCTACCCAGAATCAAACCAGGTACTTTGCACGTATAAAGCAAATGTGATAATCACTGCACTACAGAAACCTCTGGCACAACAGCCCCAACAGAGGGGAGCTGACCAGTGAGCTCCCTCTGTGCTGATCGGGAATGTGTTGGCTCACCTTAAACAACTTCTGTCCCACACTGAAAGTTCTCAATCCTTCTCCTCCGCTGCCCTTTACAGAAATGTCACGGATCACCCAACCACCGTGTTCACTTCCACATCCTCACAGTGGGGCCTCAGAGGCTCCTATCGTCTCCCCGCGATCAGCGAACTCGCCCTGTTTACTAAATTAAACCCCAAACACGTGCCCGGCAAAGGGCAGGAGAAGCCAGATAGTCTGTAAGCTCGGTCTATCGCAGAAAGTATTGGTATTCATGGTGATTACAGCAATTATTAATTGTCTCACAGACCTCAATTATTTTTATGCGATGAATTGATCGTGAATTGAAACCGGGTTAGTGCGCCGGATCTTAACCCCTCGACAATCAGGGAACGGTTATGATACATATAGATATATTTATATATATTTATATATGAACCTGAATATCAACGGCTAGCTACCTGGACATCATGGCGCAACGGTAATGCGTCTATCTTTGAGTGAGAGAAATTGTTCCACAGTGATACCCATTTCATCTTTTGTTCCCTTTCAAACGCAAGAAACTGAGACATGGGGAATAAATAGGGAAATAAAAGCACAGGGTTAAAGACAACAGGAAGAGAGAAGGGGAAAGATACTGCCCCCACCCAGAACTAATGCAGAAACCCCTCTGCTGCGCTCGGGGTGGCCACCCACAGCCTGGATGCACTAACGGGAGAACACCAGCGGCAGGTCGGGGCCATAAAAGGAACGGCGAGCGGCCCTGGGAGCAGCTTGGAGGTCCCGGGAGACGACTCCAGGGAACAGCGCGAGCTGGTGCAGGAGGGCGGCGGCAGCGAAGAGTGACGTCATGAAGGTCCAGGTCAGTGATTGGAGCGTGGGCATATACAGCAGGAGCGGCGAGATCGGGCCAAAGGAGCGGCGAGAGACTTTAGAGTGACGTGATCGGGGCCCAGCGGAGGCATGAGTTTGGGGCCAGGGGCCCAGGGTTAGCACGGGCCAGCCCACACTGCGATATGTGTTTGTATTCCGTCCGTGCAGCAGAGCTGGTCGCCTGTCGTCTTGCTTAACCCTTGTCACTAGACCAAGACCTCGCTCTGTCAAGCCCGTGTGATGGCTGGGGTGCAACGGCCACCACACGTTAAAAAAATCCACGCACAGGCATCTTCCACCCTTTGGGATGTCGTTCGGGTCATTCATTGAAACGCCTGTGAACTCATCCCTTTTCGGCGTGGAAGCAAGTCATCCTCGTTTCGAGGGACCGCCTATGATGATGATGATGATGGATACATTAACGTCCCAACAGCTCATTGACTGCAGGAGTGGGACCGTGCGGTGCTTCAGAAGACATGTTGAAAAGGCAAAGTCACTGATTCCGTCTCATGTGCTCCTCTGATCAAGAATAGCAACACACACTAAAAATGCTTCAATAATGGTTACATCTTATCTCCACATTTGCTTAGCAGGTAGTTTGTTGGTCTCGGGGTATGATCCTTGCTTCGTGGTTGTTATTTGATATTTGCAGAAAAATTCTGGCTTCAAATCCCAGACCAGCCTTGCGATTGCATTGAAATTTTGCAAAGAAGGACTTGGATTTCTGCAGCGTCTGTCAGTAACTCATGACGCATCAAAGCGCTGTGCAGCCGTTAAGTACCTTTGAAATGTTGTCATGTGAGGAAAGATGTGCCCAAATCACCTCACACGCACCTCAAATCTTTGCAAATGAGTTCAGAGAATCAAAGAAGTTTACAGCACGGAAGGAGGCCATTTCGGTCCATCGTGTTCGCGCTGGCCAGCTAGAGGCTCTCCAGCCTAATCCCACTTTCCAGCTCGAGGTCCATAACCCTGCAGGTTACGGCACTTCAGGTGCACATCGAAGCACTTTTTAAATGTGTTGAGGGTTTCTGCCTCTACCACCCTTTCAGGCAGTGAGTTCCAGAACCCCACAACCCTCTGCGTGAAGAAATATCCCCTCTAAACTTTCGACCAATTACTTTAAATTTATGCCTCCTTGTTGTTGACCCCTCTGCTAAGGGAAATAGGTCCTTTCTATCCACTATATCTCGGACCCTCATCATTTTATACACCTAAATGAGGTCTCCCCTCAGATCTGTTCCATGGAAAACAAATCCAGCCTTTCTAATCTGTCCTTATGGCGAAGATTCTCCACTCCCGGCAACATCCTCGTAAATCTCCTCTGCACCATCTTCAGTGCAATCATGTCCTTCCTGTAATATGGCGACCAGAACTGCACGCAGTACTCCAGCTGTGACCTAACCTGCCCCACCGACCCCATCTCTTGTATTCTATGCCTCGGTTAATAAAGGCAAGCATCCCATATTCATTCTTAACCACCTTAGCTACCTGGCCTGCTACTTTCAGGGATCTGTGGACATGCACTCGCTGGAGTCTAGGGAGGACCCAGCAGATTGGAAAACTGCAAATGTAATGCCCCTATTTAAAAAAGGAGGCAGACAAAAAGCAGGAAACTATAGACCAGTTAGCCGAACATCTGTGGTTGGGCAAATGTTGGAATCCATTATTAAAGAAGCAGTAGCAGGATAGAGAAACATCGAAATATAAAAATAGATGCAGGAGTAGGCCATTCGGCCCTTCGAGCCTGCACCACCATTCAATAAGATCATGGATGATCATTCAGCTCAGTACCCCTTTCCTGCTTTCTCTCCATACCCCTTGATCCCTTTAGCTATAAGGGCCACATCTAACTCCCTCTTGAATATATCTAACAAACTGGCATCAACAACTCTGCGACAGAGAATTCCACAGGTTAACAACTCTCTGAGCGAAGACGTTTGTCCTCATCTCACCAGGGCCCTGTACAATTGTAGCAAGACTTCCTTACTCTTGTACTGTGGGCTATATATTAGGTACTATGGGGCGAGTGCCCTGTTTTTTGCTGAATCGATGGTTGTATAAAAAGTTATTAAAAATTGACAGTTGCTTGGCGAACATATTTGTATTTCCTTCAGTGTACTCCTTACTCTTCAAGGGCTAGATTTTCCCCAAGCAGTTTTGTCGGCGCACTGACCTCAAGCGCACCGACTTTGCTCGCTGGAAATGGCGCGGGGAAAAACTCGCCCCATCCTGGCCGCTGTGTACAGTCCCCGGAGTCCTGGCGTGGTGTCCATGGTGAAGTGGGGGGTGGAGCCAAATGCCTGCGCCGAAAACACTGCCGGCTCCTTCGCGCATGGGCAGTAGGGAGAGAAAACTTGGCACTCTGCCATTCTTAAACAGTGTCAAACCCGATGAAAAGCACAGCAGCTTCTCAGCTTCTCCGGTCGCTCGGCGGGCTCTCCCCCCGTCCCTCCCCGATAAAACGCACAGCTCCAGCAGCTGAACTTCTCCGGTCCACAAGCTCACACTTCTCCGGTGTGTCGTCCCTCCCCGATCCCAGGGATACAGGGACCCAGTGTAATGGAGCCAAGTTTACTGATGGTACAAAGATGGTTGGGAAAGTAAATTGTGATGCAGCAAAGAAAATCTCAATTCCGGAAGAACAATATGGAAAAGTACAGTGACCCCGACGTGATATAAACACGCAGCCTTCTGATCTGGAGTCAGAGACACTACCGTTGCACCACAAGGTCCACAGTGCAGAGTGCCCATGTTTGTATACATGAAGGTTCCTGAAACACAGTTTCATTTACCCTGCATTGGTGCAATGAAAGGGCTTTAAAATCCCCGGCCACTCCCAGCGTGGGTCAGACAGCATCAGAAGCAATGGCCACCTATCACTCACCCTCTTACGCCCGCTTTCATCACCTGCTGCCCGCGGACTGCAGCAAATCCAGTTCATCATCATCAGAGGCAGTCCCTCGAAGCGAGGATGACTTGCTTCCACGCCAAAAAAGGATGAGTTCACAGGTGTTTCAATGATGGACCTAATATTCCAGGTCCCGAACTGCATGTTGAAGGGTGGAAGATACCTGTGCGTGGATTTTTTTAACGTGTGGTGGCCGTTGCACCCCAGCCATCACACGGGCTTGACAGAGCGAGGTCTTGGTCCAGTGGCAAGTGTTATCCAAGACGACTGGAGACCAGCTCTGCTGCACGGACCCAGTGCACACACATATCGCAGTGTGTGCTGGCCCGTGCTGCCCCTGGGCCCCTAGCCCTGAACTCACACCGACCCTGGGCCCCGATCACATCCCTCCACAGTCTCTCGCTGCTCCTGCTGTACCTGCCCACGCTCCAATCACCGACCTGGACTTTGATGACATCACACTTCGCTGCCGTCGCCCTCCTGCACCAGCTCGCGCTGCACCTTGCCCTGGTACACCACCACGCTGCTCCCAGGCCGCCGCTCACCGCTCCTTTTATGGCCCCGACCTGCCGCTGGTGTTCTCACGCAGGTCGGGGCCTCCACGCTGCTCCCAGCAAATCCAGTTACACGCCGTGTCACCGCACAATTCTCAGCTGTGATTGTAAGCTGACTATATTTAAAGCTATCACAGAGGCTGCAAGCAGTGTTACCTGGTAGTCTAGTGGTTAGGGTCTGGTGTTCTCACTGCCATGGTCTGGGTTTGATTCATGGTCAGGGAAAGCATTTTTACAGAGCAAGCTGACAAATATAATTCAAGTCTGTGAAATACTGAATAATTGTTTTAATCGTCATTAATCCACCCACATGTGTTGCACACTGAAGGAAATACAAATATGTTTGCCGAGTGACTGTCGAATTTTAATAACTTTTTATACAACCGGAGAATCAGAGGAAAAACAGGATATTCGGCCCATAGTACCAAATATATAGCCCATAGTACAAGAGTAAGGAAGTCTTGCTACAATTGTACAGGGCCCTGGTGAGACCCCACCTGGAGTATTGCGCACAGTTTTGGTCTACTTATCTGGAGTTCAGAAGAATGAGAGGTGATCTCATTTAAACAGACAATATTCTGAAGGGGATTGACAGAGTAAATATTGAGAAGCCTGGCTAGCTCAGTCGGTAGAGCATGAGACTCTTAATCTCAGGCTTGTGGGTTCGAGCCCCACGTTGGGCGATTACTTTTCATTAAACTTTTATGTTGCTTTCGCGGGTCAATATCATTAATGAACCCATGATCTTCTTTTGCACAATGATAAAAATGCGAACTGAGGGAGAATTGATAATTTAATCAAATAATGAAAGCAGCGCCTCAGACCGCTCGGCCGTCCTTACTGTTAGATGTTCCAGATACAAGTTATTACTCTGGAAAGTTTCAGACCGGGCGGTTGTTCAGGGCTGCTGGAAGGCCCAGTGACCGGGATAACCACTCCCCCGGAGTTTTCTTGAGCCTGTGCTCGGTGTACGGGGAGCTTTGGTCCGGGTCCGAGGTAGCTTGTATCCCAGGGATGGACAATAATCCTCTGAGCTCTGGAACTGGGGAAGAGCGAATAATTAATGAGTTGTTTGTGAGTTTCAAATGCAGCTTAGATCCGCTGGTGTAAACCGATCGTGTTGTTTCACAGAATGAATGAAATACTGACAGGGACAGTCAAAACTTCAAAAAGTGAACTTTAATAACTCATGAAACTTTAATCCTTGATGAAGTTTTATCCCCGATCTGATTTTACACACTCTGTATTGGAGGAGATTGGTTTTAAATGTGCATTGCTCATTCAACAATGCATCCAAAGCAGTTTTTATTGCAGACAAGTTTTTGTTTGAGAAATAATGTTTCTGCGCAGGCTTGAACCGGGAACTTTTCACGTGTGAAGGAAATGTGATAACCTCCACACGACAGAAATTGCTGCTTAGCTCAGTGCCCAGAGAGAAGTGTTCAGCAACAAGCTGAAATGCTCAATCCCTCTCTCTGCAAAAAGTTCCTTTCACAAACATTTCTCTGACCAGAACGGCACCAACCAACAATGTCCTTCTTTCAAAGTCATTAAACTCCCCAATTTCCACGTCTGCAATTTTAAGGACAAGGACTGAAAGCGCTTTGCGATCATAAAATTGCAGGAAACCCTTTGCGGTTAATGACAGGGCTTTTGATGGTTGATTTCTGTTCACATCTTGTGTTATGTATTTAACCCTTGACAACCTGTGCACACCATCATCAGAGGGCCTACCTGTCGGAGTCCCAAGGGATCCCAGTATCCCTTGGGAGCATGGTATGTAAGCAGGCCACCCATGAGGTACCTGCACTCTGGAGTCTTATTAAAGGAGCTAAGGTCACACTTACTCAGTGTTCACAATACTAAGTTTCATCCTTTATTATGAGCGTATCAATTGGCGACGAGACAATGAACAACCACGCAAAAATGCAAGGAACAGTTGGTATCCTGGAGAAGTTCTCAGAAGTGGACGATTGCGAAGCCTTTGTGGAGATATTCGACCAATACTTCGTGGCCAACGAGCTGGAAGGGGACGAGAACGCTGCCAAATGAAGGGCGATCCTCCTTACCGTCTGTTGGGCAGCAACCTATGGCCTCATGAAGAATCTTCTAGCTCTGGTGACACCAACAACTAAATCCTATGAAGAATTGTGTACGCTGGTCTGCGAGCATCTAAATCCTAAAGAAAGCGATCTGATGGCGAGGTATCGGTTCTACACGTGCCAACGGTCGGAGGGCCAGGAAGTGGCGAGCTATGTCGCCGAATTAAGGTGCCTCGCAGGACATTGCGAATTTGAGGGATTCCTAGAACAAATGCTGAGAGACATTTTCATGCTAGGCATTGGCCATGAGATAATTCTTCGCAAACTGTTGACTCTCAGAATCTGAGCAAAGCCATAACGATCGGTCAGACAATTTCCACCAGTTCCTTTAAACACAATAATGTAATTTATTTCTCGTGGACTGGATGGAGGACCATGGTCCATGTAAAAAATTGTTATCGTTTTCCATGAACTAAATGTTCATAAAAGTATTGGAGTGGGAACTCACTGGATAACAGCACAGCTGGCAATGTTTGCAGAATATATTCGTGCAGCCAAAACGCACAATGACAACCTGGAACTGTGCAGCACCGAATCCTCGAGGAAAACAGTTAAAGGCTTTGTCCCTGGGTGGGCTCAAACCACCAACCTTTCGGTTAATAGCTGAATGCGCTAACACATTGCGCCACAGAGACTAACTTAAATGTAAACTGCAAGACATCCCAAACCAGGGTGTCAGTCAGTTAAAGCTTCAGATTGCTCCGGCCGGGATGGAACTTGTCCACTCTCAGTTGTACTTTTCCCAAATAAAGGGAGGGACATTCATTGTGGATGCATGGAAGCAGTCTGGTCCCGCACACTGCAGACACTTCCATGTCACCGCCAACCAGCTCTCCCACAACCGGTGTGATCTACCTTCCAGCCTTCCGGTACCTTGTCTGTGACAAATATACTGATTGTCCCAAAGCCAGTCGTCAGTTTTAATTACTTTTCATCTCCTGACTGCAGATATTCCTGTGATTAAACCTGAACAAAAGGATTACAGGGACAGTTGGATTCATCATTTCTTTGCTTGGTGAAATTTCAAAGATTGAAAGTGACGTACATCAACCCCAAAGCTCGTCACCTACTCGCGAACCGCTGCACGCTGCTCCCGTGAGATGGAAGCCTCGTTGCTGTTTCAAGCTTGAATACAGGTACAAGCAGAACTCATTCAAAGAAAGTCCAAGTCCCTGATAATTTGCACCGAACTCCTTCGCAAAGAGTTGAGGTTCGTGTGGGGTGATTTGGGCACATCTTTCCCCACACTACAACACTTCAAACATAACTCAACGACTGTAAAGCGCTTTAAGGCATCATGAGTTCCTGAAAGGTGTTCCAGAAATGCAAGTCCTTCTTTGCAAAAGTTCAATGTAATTTCAAAATTCGCGGCAGAATAATCGGCTCGGCCGGGATCTCTCGCAAATTTCAATTAACAAGCCAGAAACGAGAATCATACCCCTTGACCAACAAACTAACTTTTTGACAAACTTGGAGATAAGGTGTAACTTTTATAAAAGCATTTTTTGTGTGTAGCTATTCTTGGCAGAAGGAGCACATGAGATCGATTCAGTGACTTTGCTTTTTCGACCTGTCTTCTGAGGCGCCGCACGGTCCCACTCCGACAGTCAATGAGCTGTTGGGACGTTAGTGTATCCAGGCTGTGGGTGGCCACCCTGAGCGCAGCAGAGGGGTTTCTGCATTAGTTCTGGGTGGGGACAGTATTTCCCCTTCTCTCTTCCTCTTGTCTGTATCACTGTGCTTTTATTTATCTATTTATTCCCCTGTCTCAGTTTCTAGTTTTTAAAAGGGAACAAAAGATGAAATGGGTGTCACTGTGGAAAAATTTCTCTCGCTCAAAGTTAGATGCGCTACCGTCGCGCCATGAGGTCTCGGCAGCTAGCCGTTGATATTCAGGTCCATAAATAAATATATATTTTTATATTTATACAAGTTATCGAAGCTGTTCTATGGTCGAGTGGTTAAGATCTCGAGCATTAAACTTCTTTCCATTCTCAATCAGTTCATCGCAGAAAAATAATTGAGTTGTGTGAGAGGATTAATGATTGCTGTAATCGTCGTTAATAACCCCACTACTATCTGTTACAGAATGAGCTTACACACTCTCCCGCTTCTCCTGCCCTTTGCCGGACAGGTGTTCGGGGTTTAATTTTACAAACTGGGTGTGTTCGCTGATCGCGGGGAGACGGTAGGAGCCTCTGTGTCCCCACTGTGAGGGTGTGGAAGTGAACACGGTGGCTGGGTGATCCGTGACATTTCTGTAAAGGCAGCGGAGGAGAAGGATTGAGAGCTTTGAGTGTGGGACAGAAGTTGTTCAAGGTGAGCCAGCACATTCCCGATCAGCACAGAGGGAACTCACTAGTCAGCTCCCCTCTGTTGGGGCTGCTTTGCCAGAGGTTTCCGTAGTGTAGTAGTTATGTAGTAGGTGATCTTACTTAAATGAATAAGACAGTGAGGGGACTCACTCAATACGGTAGTTGCCGATAGGACGTTTCCACTAGTGGGGGAATCGAGAACTCGGGGGCATACTTTAAGAAGAAGGATTCGCCCATTTAGAACAGATCAGCAGGAATTTCTTCTCTCAGAGGGTCGGATATCTGTGGAATTAGCTGCCCCAGAGAGCTGTGGAGGCTGGATCATTGAATAAATTAAAGTTGGAGATAGACAGACTTTTGGACGATAAGTTAGTGAAGCGTTACGGGCACACAGCAGGGAAGTGGAACTGAGTCCTAGATCTGATCAGCCTTGAGCTTATTGAATGGCAGAGCAGGCTCCCAGGGGGCAAATGGCCGAATCCTGCTCCTATTTCTTATGTTTTTATTCCACTTGCCCTATTCTGCTGACCCCAACACAAAACATACTTACAACTAATAAAACAAACCTGCCATGGCTGCAAGGCGACATCGTTTCCTGGAAGGTATAAATCAACTGCGCTGAAAATGCAGAAACTACATAAAAAGATTCTGTACATGGAAATGTTTATTTGTCAAATGTAAGATTCGAAGACACGTCTCCAGAAGAGGCTGCAATCTGACTGGAGAGCCTTAAAGCGCTTAGCATTCCTGAATTCATCATCCATACATCATTGCCCCTGGATGTACCCCCGAGGTTAATAAAACATATCATTCACTTCAGCCCTTGCTAAATGTTGCTGGAAGGCAGAAGGGCCAGTTTAGAATCTCTCATTATTTTATGAACCGCTATGGTCACAGCACAGATCGCTGTAGAACAGCACCTCCCATGTTTTACTACAATTGCAGCCTACTGTCTTTTTACTAATATATAACTAGCTGGCTATCCATTCTTCCATTTCCTTACTTTCTATCATAGTTTTGCTGCATCTGTCTTTAAAAGGACAACATTGTCTCTTGCCTCTCCTATTCCCTTAATATACTCAAATAAACATTTGTTGCTAACTTGTATATGCCTTGCACGTTATTTGACATCTGCTTTTATTACATTTGGCATCCCTTCAGATTGGTCTTACTTTGAGTTAAAAACGTGGTTTCTGACTCCATTATGCCTCTTAAAAACAGTAACAATTGTAATCATATTACCTTCATTATTAGCAAGACGTTCATTTTGATAACTGATTCTGGTCGATTGTTCATCATTAAATCTAGTTTGACAGGTTCCTTTTTCTGCTCGAATACCTAATGTAGAAACTTTCCCATCGACATTAAGACATTCATTGCCTTTCCTGCTTACACTTTTCTGCTTTTCTCAGGCTGTGAAATAAGCGTCTCCCATTAACATGAAATAAATTTATGGTGAAGCAAATGTAATATAAATGTGCTACAGACTTAGCAATATTATGACGGATAAAGGAAATGTTTAGGTAATTGATTTACGCTAAATGAATACAAAGTGCTGGCAACTGAAAGCTTATATCCCAGGAATCTGAAGGAGATGAGGGAAGAAATTCCGACGGCCCCAGAAACTCTATCTCAGGATTCAAGAGAGTGTGGCTCTATGCTGGGTAACTCGAGTGTGGACAATTTAGTAACAATGTTTTTACAGGCAGATAGAGCGAACCTGGTTAATTACAGGACAGTTGCATTAACAACTGCAGTATGGAACCTTTCCGAATCTCTATTTAAGGACGATTTTTCCACTTGCCGAGATAAAGCGTTATAGGATAGAATTTGCCAATGCGAATTTCATCGGACGGTCATGCATTTCAAACCTCATGTAATTCTTTGAGCAGGTTAAAAAAAACACGGTAGCTGGGAAAATACAGTGGTTGTGATGTAATGGAGTTGAGAAAAAAACTTTGACAAGGTATAACAGGCGGGATAGTTGTCGACGATGGCGGGTTATGGAGTGAAGAACAGGTTAGAAAACTAGGGTAAAATGCGGTTTGAGGAAAGAAAGGAGAATATAAGAGTTAAGGCCAGTTTCTCGGAGTGGTTGTGGTTACTAGAGTCCCATGTTTTCAGTCCTGTTGACTGTGTGTTTTGATAAATGGAATATAGACAGATTGTATCAAGATATAGAGCGCTTATCGCCGAAAATTGTAGTTAAAACCAAACTGTCAAACACGAAAACTGAGAGAGCAAAAAGTAACAATTTACCTTTATAATCAACAGTGAATTTCTATCCTAGTTAAAAATTGTGAAAAATGTGACAAATGTACATATACACTTACACAATATATATCGAAATATTCCACTCATATTTACACACCGAATGTTTGTAATATAACAGCGCATCCTACATACCGACCTCGTTTATATCTAACCCATGTTCTGGTTGCAGTTTTGACCCAGGCCACACTTTGACCTTTTGCAATTTCCAGATTCTGTCCGTCCTGTTTAACATATTCACCATTGGATGTGCTACAGTCCTTGTAATATTCAAAGTCTAAACACTGATCGTTTAACTGTTTCCAGATACGGTCGTTCCTGATTTGCATTTTAGGATGGGATATGCTACAGCCCGCTGAAAACAGGCGGTTAAGCCGAGCAAGATTTCGGCTCTGGTGGTGAATGCTGCTTCTGATGGATTTCTAGGTGTTCTGATGGATTTCTCGGTGTCCTGCCGGTGGTGGGGATTGGAAAGCTCTTGTGTCACACTGAGTAAAACTGGAAGTCACCAATATAAGGAAGTCGCTCATGAATCCAATAGGGAGATCAGGAGAAAGAGAGGTTAGAATGTGGAACTAGCTACCACAGGAAGTAGTTGAGGTGAATAGCAGATAGCCATTTAAGGGGGAACTGGTTACGAAAATGAGCGACATGGCAATCGAAGGATATGCTACTAGACTTAGATGAAGTAGAGTTGGAGAATGATCCTGTGGAGCATAAACGCCTGAAAAGACCAATTGCGGCGAATGGCCTCTTCATGTCCTGTACAGCAGATGTAAAATATCTGAATACTTCATAGATCCGTAGCTTCTTTAGGCTGCAACCAATAATGCAATTATTTTCACGAAAGACTGTTACTAACCTTACGTCCTTGAATCTCGACGTCTCAGGAGCAAGGAGCAACTGCCTCCACAACCCACCGCCTCCCCCCCTCCCCCGCACCCCCGAAACTTCCAACATTTATCAATTCTACCGGAGCGCTTATCGCGGGAGCAGCAATTCCTTCATTTTGCGATTTTGAAATAGGACAGTGACACTAATCTGTTTCTTTCATTGACCATGTGGTTCGCTATTCTGCCGGTATTCGGGAGAGAGAGAGAGAGAGAGAGAGAGAGAAGTACGCAAGGGGAGAGATTGTCCGAGGGGATGAGATGGGCACAGAGAGAGGCAGAGACAAAAAGGGATTGGAACAAAGAGAGACAGAAAGAGCGAGAAAGAGGGCCAAAGACAGAGAAAGAAAAAAAAGGGAGAATGAGAAGGAGAGACAGAACGAGCGAGAGAGAGGACCAAAGATAGAGACAGAAAGGGAGAGGGACAAGGAGAGACAGAGTGAGCGAGAGAGAGGGCCAAAGATAGAGTCAGGGACACAAAGGGAGAGGGACAAGGAGAGTCAGAGAGAGCGAGAGAGAGAGCCAACGACAGAGGCAGTGACAGAAAGGGAGAGGCAGAAGGAGAGACAGAGAGAGCGGAGCGAGAGGGCCAAAGACAGTGATAGAGACAGAAAGGGAGAGGGACAAGGAGAGACAGAGTGAGCGGGAGAGAGTGCCAAAGACAGAGACAGAAAGGGAGAGGGTGCAAGGAGAGACAGGGAGAGCGAGAGAGAGGGACAAAGACAGAGACAGGGACAGAAAGCGAAAGGGACAAAGAGAGAGACAAAGAGAGTGAGAGAGAGGGCCAAAGACAGAAAGAGAGACAGAAAGGGAGAGCGACAAGGAGAGTCAGAGAGAGCGAGAGAGAGGGCCAAAGCTAGAGACAGAGACAGAAAGGGAGAGGGACAAGCAGAGACAGAGAGAGCGAGAGAGAGGGCCAAAGACAGAGACAGAGACAGAAAGGGAGAGGTTCATGGAGAGACAGAGAGAGCGAGAGAGAGGGCCAAAGACAGAGACAGAAAGGGAGAGGGACAAAGAGAGACAGAGAGAGCGAGAGAGAGGGTCAAAGACAGAGACAGAGACAGAAAGGTAGACGGACAAGGAGAGAGAGAGAGAGAGCGAGAGAGAGGGCCAAAGACAGAGACAGAGACAGAAAGGGAGAGGGTGCAAGGAGAGACAGGGAGAGCGAGAGAGAGGGACAAAGACAGAGACAGGGACAGAAAGCGAAAGGGACAAAGAGAGAGACAGAGAGAGTGAGAGAGAGGGCCAAAGACAGAAAGAGAGACAGAAAGGGAGAGCGACAAGGAGAGTCAGAGAGAGCGAGAGAGAGGGCCAAAGCTAGAGACAGAGACAGAAAGGGAGAGGTTCATGGAGAGACAGAGAGAGCGAGAGAGAGGGCCAAAGACAGAGACAGAAAGGGAGAGGGACAAAGAGAGAGACAAAGATCCTTATCAACATGTTTAATTGTTATCCCTCGCAGTTTGTAAATATGATGAACTAAATGATTAACATTTTGTCGCGCCTTTCAGGATTCGAAAGGTGAAACAACGTAATTGTGTTGGAACTTCATGTTGCTACCCTGGATTTGGGAATATATAGCAAATTCGCGGCAGTTTCTTTCTATCAATTTCTCACTCTCTCCCTAACTCCCTCTCCTCGGCCCGCACCCTCCAGTCTCCCTCGCTCGCTCTCGCTTTCTGTCTGTTTGTTTTTCTCTCGCGCACCATCACTCGTTCTTTTCTCTCCCTCCCTCTTTCTCTATCTCTCTCTCTTTCGCTCTATCCCTTTCCGCCTCTCTGTCATCCTCACTCTCCCTTGCCCTATCCCTCTTCCCTCTCTCTATTTGTTTCGCTCTCACTCACCCTCTTTCTCTCATTTTCTCTCAATCTATATCTCCCTCGATCAATATCTCTCTCTCTCTTTCTCCCATTCTTTCTCTCTGTTTCTCTCTCTCTCTTTCTGTTTCGTGTGCTTCGTATCCCGGATAAACTCTATGCACGTCATCTCAAGTATATCCTGACCAATTAATTTTATCCAGAAGCTATGAAGGTTAAAAGCCCCTATGATTATTGCCGTGCCTTTTGTACAAGCATCCATTTTTTCTTGATTTATACTCCGTCCAACTGTGCAGCTATTGTTTGGGGGCCTATGGATTACGCTCAACAGCGATTTTTTCCTGTTATTGTGTCTTATCTCCACCCAAACTGATTCATACTCCAGATCCTCTGAGCCAATATCGTTTCTCACTAACGTACTGATCCCATCATTTATTAACAGTGTTACCCCACCTACTTTTCCTTTTTGTCTGCCTTTCCGAAATGTCAAATACCCCTGAATATTTAGTTTCCAATCCTGGTGACGTTGCAACCACGTCTATGTAATGACTATCAGATCGTCCTCATTTGTATCTGTTTGTGCCGTCAACTCATCTGTTTTGTTACGAATGCTACGTGCATTTAGACAAAATGATTTTTAATTTATTTTTTTTACCCTTTTTTCCTACTTGTTTCCTCTGTCAAACAAACTGACTTTATAACTTTTTGCTTTTTAATTCAAACTCTACTCCCCTCCCTATTGAATCTATTCTAAGGTTCCCATCCTCCTGCCAAACTAGTTTAAACCCTCCGCAACAGCACGAGCAACCAGCGCCTCCCCCCGGCCCACCGCAATGCAAGGTTATTAGTTTTGCCTCTGTTGAGGTGCAAACCGTCCAGCTTGTACAGTTCCCAACGCCGACAAAAGCAGTCCAACTGTCTCAGGAAATTAAACCCTCCCTCCTGCACCATCTCTCCAGCCATGCAATCACTTGCTCTATCGTCCGATTTCTCGACTAACTAGTTCGTAGCACCTGGAGTATTGTGGAGATTACTACCTTTCTGGTCCTACATTTTAACGTCTCCCCAAGCTCCCCAAACTGTGCCTGCAGAAATCACGCCTCTCTCTACCTATTTTATTGGTAAAAGTATGGAGACTGACCTCTGGCTGATGACCCTCATCCATCAGAATGCCCTGAAGCCGCTCGGTGACATCCTTGCCTCCAGGAAGGCAAAATGTTATTCTGGTGTCACGTCTGCAGTGGCAGAAACGCCTGTCTGCTCCCCTGATTATTGAAACCCCGACCATTATAGTTCTTCCATTCTTCTCTCTCCTCCCCTGTGCAGCTGAACCACCTTCGGTGCCGTGGATTTGGATCTGGCTACACTCGCCAGAGGCACTATGTCCACACCGATGCTCAGAAGATAATATCTGCTTGCGAGCGAGATGGACTCGGGGGCTCGTGCACTACCTGCCTAGTCCTCCTATTCTGTCTGCTGATCACCCAGTCCCTCTCTACCTGCACGCTCTTAAGCTGCGGCATGACCACCTCTCGAAGGGAACTGTGTAAATAGTTGATAGCGAACAGTTTGCCGAGCTCTGGGGAAAGTGTTTCATCCCATGCTTCTGTGATGCTACAATCCTCTCTCTCAGTGAGCTTGTATTTTAGCCTGTAAACCTCATGGATTTAATTCCGGGCCGTGCCGGCAGGGATTTTCTCACGTTTAGTGTGATGGTTCTCTTTTTCTCTCTCTATCATTCATTCTATTTCTCTCTGACTCTAACTTTCTTTCTGTGTGTCACTGTCTATCTCAGTTGCAGTCAACTTCTGTAGGCTTTTCTCATTGGGGATCTGTTTATCCGTCCAAATATGACTTTCTCTCTGTCATTCTCTCCATCGCCCCCCATATCAGTTTGCTCCATACATTATGAGTTATCCCTGAAGCGCTGGTTTAGTCTGAGATTGCTGATAATGGGTCGTCGACGTGCATTTTAACATTATTCATTCAAAGATGTTCAGTGTTGACGGGAAGATTACATGTTCTGTGGGTTAATGCAAGGGGGTTTGTTGTCTAGTTACGGACGACCAGTTCAATGCGTTATTTGCCTAAGTGCTGTATTTTGCAGTTCAGCTTTTCACCACCCACAGTTTTACAAGATATTTATCCTCCCAGGTTTGCAGAGTATGCAGACGTGTAGTTTGCTCTGGGCTTAAAACTAAATTTGGTGTGTCCAAGCGATTTGCCAAATTTTCAAGCACTGCACTGCAGCGTGCCCATGACCAGATCGCCGAGTTGTTAAGGCGTTGGAATTAAAATCTAACTGATGCATGCCTGCGTGGTTCCAATCCACTCCAAGTAAATGTTCAATTAACTGGTTTCAGAATTAGACTTAATGCTTGTTTGTTATTAAAGCGTATAAGCGGTCCATAATCTCTGCAAATGAGATATTTTTAATTCTCCCTTCAAGACAACGTTTCTTTATTTATAACAGGAGTTCTGCCAAGTGACTGAACAAAGAACAGGATTAGGCTATTCCTCCCCTTGTGCCTATTCGCCATTCTGTTAATTCTTGGCTCAGCTCTATCATAACTCCATCCATCTGCATTGACTCCACATCATTTTAACCAATGTCTAGCAAAAACTATCAAACCAAAATTAACATTTTTAATTGACCTAGTCTATCCTGCTTTTTGTAGAAGATAAATCCATCACCCTTTGCGCAAAGAACATTTTCCTAATTTCTCTGCCGAATAGCCTGTCTCTGATTTTAACATTATGTCCTCTTGTCGTAAACTCCCCCACGAACGGTGAAAAAAGCTTTATCTCTATCTATCTTATCAATTCATTTCAAAACCTTAAAAATCTCAATAAAATCACCACTTAACCTTCTATATTCCAGGGAATACAGGCCTAGTTCAATGTAATCTCTCCTCATAATTTAACCCGTGGCACCCTGGCACCATTCTGGTGAGTGCTTCAATCCAGCCTATCAATTCTAAGGGTCCGTGCCCATCAGGGGACTAGATATAATGGATAGAAACGGCTTATTGCCTTTAACAGAGGGCTCAACAACCAGCGGCCATACATTTATAGTAATTAGAGAAGGTTTACAGGAGATGTGATGGGAAATTTCCACACGCAGATATTTGTGGTTGTGTAAAACGCACTACCTAAAGAGTGGTAGAAGCAGACACCTTTAGCACATTTTAAAAGTATTTGGATGTGCACCTGAAGTGCCGTAAGGTGCAGGGTTATGGAGCTTAAGGTGGAAAGTGTGATGAGGCTGGATAACCGTGGCGTGGACAGGATCGGCCGAAATTGTCTCCTTCCATGCTGTAAACTTCGATGAATCTATTATATTCTATAACTTAGAGTACTCCAGATATAGTCTAACTGCATCTCTCTTCAGTTGAAGAAAAACTTCCATTGCTTTATCGTCTAACCCCTAGTTATAAAGCTTAACATGCCATTAGTTTTTTCGAATATATTCCTAACTTGCTACTGCATTTTAGCGGAATGCGCACTGGGACTGCAAACCACTTTGGAAATCCATCTCTCCGAGCTGTGCTCCATTTAATTAATACTCGGATATAAACTTTGTGATCTACAATGGGTGACCACACAATTACCAGTTTGTAAACTATCTGCCACTGAATCGTCCATTCATTTAATCTATCAGTATATCTTTATAAGTATACGCTAACGTCTGAACGAATTACTATATCACCAATATTTGCATCATCGGCAAACTGGGATATCTGGCTGCCTGTTGTGCCTTCTTTATCTTTAAGAAATATAGAATGAAATAATTTTTTTAACACTGACATTTTAAAACGTGCAATGCTTTGACGCCCTGATAGGGTCTGTGCAAAGAGGAAGGTAGGAGTAAGATTTCAGCTCGATGACCCATTTGATCCTACAAATATACATCATGCAAGTGTGCGCTGTTTTCAAACAGGAAAGGCACGAACTTGCATTCCCGTAGCATCTTTCACGAACGTAGGATGACCCAACTGCTCGGCATTGCTCAGTTTGAGTTCCGACAGGACCCCCAGCCTCTAGACGTCATTATAGTCTTGGTCCAAATATGGACAAAAGTGATTAATTCTAAAATGAGGTGAGAGTGATCGTCCTTGACATCAAAGCAGCATTTTGCCGAATGTTTCACCAAGGAGGCTTCTAACGTTGAAGTCATGGCGGGGTTAATCTCCACTGCTGGAGACATACCTAGCCTAAAAGAAAATGGCTTTGGGTGTTCGACGCAAATCATCTCAGCCCAGGATATCGCTGCAGGAGTTCATCTTCACCTGTTTCATCAATGACCTGCCCTTCATCATCAAGTCAGAAGTGGGCATGTACGGTGAAGATTGATTTTTCCAACTCTAGTATCAACTGCGCAGATAATAAACCAGGAAAAATATCGCCTTTCCATTATTGTGGCGTGGTGAAAATCATGGAACTCCTTCTATCACAGCATATTGGTAGTAACATCACCTCAGTGACTGAACCATAAAACCATAGAAATTTACAGCGCAGAAGGAAACCATTGAGCCCATCGTGTCCTTGCTAGCGGACAAAACACGAGATTTTCAAGGTGCGGTGGCCCAGTGGACAGGCGTCGGTCTCATAACCCATTTGGCCCATCGAGATTTTATCACATTAAATGCGACATTTTAAAGCTTTTTCCTTTTTAACTATCAAAATACATCATAATTTTGAACTTATGTCAGAAATCGCCTCTAAACGTTTTCTATTCGAAGGAGAAAAATCTTTCTGACAGGTGCTAGTCCGATTATTCCAATATGTATGAAAATTTAAATCCCCTATTAAAACCACACTGTCTTGACTACACGCTTGTCAAATCTCCAAATTTCTATATTCTAGTACTTCACAGCTGCGACTAGCGGGCCTATGCACAACTCCCACTATTGTCTTAAATCCTTTCCTATCTCTTAATTCTACCCGTAAAGTCTCCACGTCCGGCTTATCTGTAGTTAGATCCTCGCTTAGAACTGAATCATAGAATCATAGTTATTTACAGCATGGAAGAAGGATATTTCGGCCCATCCGATCAACACGGCCAACAATGAGCTATCCAGCGGAATCCCATGTTCCAGCTTTTGGTCCATAGCCCTGTAGGTTATTACACTTCAAGTGCATATCCAAGCGTGTTTTAAATGCGGTTAGGGTTTCTGCCTCAACCACCATTTCAGGCAGTGAGTTCAGGACTCCCAACCTGCTCTGGTTGAAGAAATTTCCCGTCAATTCCCCTTTAAACTTGCTGCCAATGACTTTAAATCTATATCCCCTGTGTGTTGACCATTCTGCTCAGAAAAATAGGTCCTTCCTGTCCAGTCTCTCTCTACCACTCATAATTTTGAACACATCAATAATGTTTCACCTCAGCTTCCTATGTTCCAATGAAAACAAACTTAGCCTACCGAATCATTACTCATAGCTAAAATTCCCCAGTCCAGGCACATCCTCGTAAATCTCTTTTGAACCCTCTCTGGAGCAATTACATCTTTCCTGCAATGACGTCTACGCAGTACTCTAGCTGTAGCCCAAGTGATGTTTTATAAAGCTCAAGCATAACTTCACTGTTCTTGTACAATATACCTCGGCTAATAAACGTAAGTATGCCACATGCCTTCTCAACTAGCACGTTTTCTTTGAAACCTGAAACAGGGAGTCAATGATATAAATACTACAACAACAACAACTTGCATTTATGTAGCGCCTTTAACAGAGTAAGACGTCACACGGCGCTCCACAAATGCTTCAGACAAATCAAATAACGCTGACACGGAGCCACATAAAAGCGAATTTACGGCAGATGTCCCAAAGCTTGGTTTTAAAGAGCATCAATTTTGATATATTTTTGAAACACCCTAGGCCAGGAATATTAATCAGTGTTTTCGCTCTAGGTCTGAAAGTTGAGAGAAGTTGACTTTTGAATTGGACCCATGGGCGTCGACTTCTTACGATTACATAGGATATTCAATGCAAAAACAGGCTATTCGGTCCAACCTGTCAATATCGACGTTTGTGGTCCACTGGAGCATCCTCCCCTCTTTCCACATCCAGCACTATCAGCATAGCCCTCCATTCAGTTCTCCCTCATATATTTATCTAACCGCTACTTACATGCATCTATAATATTTGATTCAACCTGTCTGGTGGTAGCGAATTCTACGTCCTTACCACTCTCTGGCTAAAGAAGATTCTTCTTAATTCCCAATTTGATTTGTTGCTGATTTTTTTTTATTGATGGTCTCTAGTAATAAGAACATAGGACATAAAATTAGGAACAGGAGTAGGCCATATAGCCCCTCTAGCCTGCTCCGCCACTCAACAAGATCATGGCTGATCTGGCCGTGGACTCAGCTCCACTTACCTGCCCGCTCCCAATAACCCTTAATTCCTTTGTTGGTTAAAAATCTATCTATCTGTGATTTGAATACATTCAATCAGCTAGGCTCAACTGCTTCCCTCGGCAGAGAATTTCACAGATTCACAACCTTCTGGGAGAAGAAATTCCTTCTCAACTCGGTTTTAAATTGGCTCCCCCGTATTTTGAGGCTGTGCCCCCTAGTTCTAGTCTCCCCAACCAGTGGAAACAACCTCTCTGCCTCTATCTTGTCTATCCCTTTCATTATTTAAAATGTTTCTAAAAGATCACCGGTCATCCTTCTGAACTCCAACGAGTAAAGACCCAGTCTACTCAATCTCTCATCATAAGTTAATCTCCTCCTCTCCGGAATCAGCCCAGTGAATCGTCTCTGTACACCTCCAAAGCTAGTATATCCTTCCTTAAGTAAGATGAACACAACTGCACGCTGTACTCCAGGTGCGGCCTCAACAATACCCTTTACAGTTGCAGCAGGACCTCCCTGCTTTTGCACTCCATCCCTCTCGCAATGAAGACTAACATTCCATTCGCCTTACCTGCTGCATCTGCAAACGAACGTTTTGGGATTCATGCACAAGGACCCCCAGATCCCTCTGCACCGCAGCATGTTGTAATTTCTCCCCATTCAAATAATAATCCCTTTTACTGTTTATTTTTCAAGGTGGATGACATCACATTTTCCGACACTGTATTCGATCTGCCAAACCTTCACCCATTCGCTTAACCTATCTAAATCTCGTTGCAGCCTCTCTGTGCCCTATAAACAACCTGCTTTCCCACTAATCTACGTGTCATACTTTCCCCACAAGTGAAACCACTCTGTATCTACTCTATCAAAACCTTTCAAGATATTAAGGAGCACTATTAGTTCACCCCTCAGACTTCTCATTTCACGACACAATAAATTGAGCTTGTCGATTCGTTCCTGATAGTATACCATCTTCTCTGCACCCTATCCAGTGCCTCGCTAGTTTCTTTTATAATATAGCGATGAGAATTGCACACAGTACTCCTAATGTGATTTAACTGTAGAGACTTCTATATTGGTCGGTTTTGAAACCGGCTTGGCCAGGGTGTCTGGTCCAATTAAAAGGGGCCCGCACCTCATCATTTGAGGAGACAGTTCACAGGCATCCTGTAGTAACTGAAGGCCGTTTGCTTACAGAAGCTGATTGTACATTTTCAACATTATCGATCTGGATGCACGGGCAGGACACGTCGTGACAGGGACTTTTTGCAGCGTATTTCTGTATGGATGCAAAAAGGCTGAAATGGAATAGCTGAGTTGTGCTAGATGGCAGACGAGAGGTTAAGGCGATGGACTGCAAATCGATTGTGTCAATTTACATTGTAAAGCGTTCGTTTGTTGCTGATAAACCTTCCAAGCATTTGACTGAATATTACAGAAATTAGGCTTTGAATCAAAACTTTAATTTCATGGTACCATTATGGTACATACCTTAAATAAACACTTTATCCATTATGCTGCGCGCTCACTGACTAAGTCATGGTCATTTCATACATTTTTCTTGATATGCCAACTGAATTTACTGACTGGAGGAATTGCATTAACTCCACGTGATCGGCTCGGCTCATCCTTGGGCCGAATTGCGAGTGGTGCGAGCAAATTCTGCAACTGAGTCATTTCTGTTCTTTAAGGAAGGGAAAAATCCCCTTACACGTCCTGCTATACACGTGGGCACAGCCCCATTCAACTCCCATGATGCTTAATCCCATCTTAGCGGGACTGAAGAACTATTTTCAAGAAGGAGGCTCATGGTCTGCTCAGCAGAAAGTCACTGTTCTGCGTGTTCTTTCAGCCAGCTTTCCAACTGGCATCCAACTGCCGTGCGAGCATTGCTGACTATTCCAATAAAACAATATTGGAATATCTTTATAAAACTATTTTGATTACGTGACCTGTATTATCAAATAAGATTTTGAAGCATTTATAGCTTTATATTGTCGTCTGTGTCGGCATCCACTTAAGGCACACTCTACCTTAAGACAACTATATTCGGTGCTGCTTTATTTCACTGCGAGCGCGAAAGGACATATCTGTGAAGATATTTGCCCCTAATTTATACCATTCCTGTCCTATAGTCCATGTCTTTCGTTATCCATTGCTGTCCTTGTTGCTGGTTAGATCACCTCAGGCAGTCCATTTAAACCTGAGAAGTCAATCAGCAAAAACCAGAGAAATACAAGAGGCACAGATAGGGAGAGATAGATAGAAGCATGCGAAGACAATAACAGAAAAGATCATTGCAGCTTGAGGGGAAATTCTTTTGCTCTCTTGAAATGTTGTAAAAGCGTAAAGGATAATTGGGCGACAGTTTAAAGGTGCCTCCCGCCCTGGCGGATCTCTCAGGCTCTGAGAGAGGGAAATGCAGCCCGGCAGCGACAGCTCTTTGTTATTCAAGCACTGAACGGAGCTTTAAACAGTGTAGCGGCGAACAGGTAAACCTGAGTGGATTTCAGGCCCAAAACATTAAACCTACCGGCTATCGCAGACAGTTGCGGTTTGCTGCAAAAAATTACTTTCCTGCCTCGGAACCAGCCAACCCTGTCCTGCAGGGCGATGGGGAAAGGACGGGGGAGTGGGTCTAGCTGAGAGCTAGCACACTCTCGATGGGACGAATGGCCTCCTGCTGTGCAGTAAACATTCTATTAATTTACATTTGGACTTTGATGGGACTCTAATCGATAAGTTTGAATGTTTCTATAGATCAGAATCAGCGCGAAGTCCAATCCACGAGCCATTTCAACACGGAGCACATCATTTTTAGCGAAATGTTCAGGAAATACTTGTTTCTTTTGAATGTGGTGTAGGAATTATGTCGAGATAAACAATGTGTTTACATATCTTCTCTTTGAAATCGAGTGTATTTCCGGCACATTATTACTACATCAGAGTTATTGATTAAATGTCAAAACGCCTCCACTCCATCCCACAAATATGTACAATTTTCATCCTCCGTTGAAATATTTTGTGCTGGAATAAAACAGTGAATATATCGGTAAGGTTTGGGGATACATCAATTGCACCTTCGATTACTGATGAAATGTCACAAGCAAAGCCATCAGCTGTATGAGGGTAGGCGCGAGCTCACAACCTCGGCCTTCCTGGGTGCTTACACTGTCATATAAGTACTGCGCGCTATCCGATTCCGTCGCTGGAGCTGGATGCGAATGCTGTGTGGTATTTGTGCTCCCATCATACAGCTGCCTATCGCACCTGTCTTATAATTCCTCCACGAAAGATCTATCGACGTTGGGGTCAATTGACATTTTCAAGTTTCATATTGATCGATTTTTGTTCGGCAAGGATACGAAGATTTATGGAATCATCGCAGGCAAATGGAATTAAGAATTAGGTAAAAGGGACAGAAACGGAAACAGCTGCAAACAAACGTTGCATTTTATTCATATTTAACAGCAACAATATCCGTGCCGTGCGCAACTATGCTGTGGTCAGAGACAAACGCGCTTAGCTTCCGAAACTCCCGTGTCTTTTCTGTGGCTCTCTTTCCTTTCTTCCCTTCCTCCTGCAAGCTGCCAGTTTTTAAACCTTGTTTTAAATGTTGGTCTGGCCGAGGGCATTCCACATTCTCAGAACCATCTCTACCATTTCATTGCTTGATTTCTTCGTTTATTAATTATGAAACTCCTTGAGCTACAATGGTAGCGCTTGCGACAATACATTAAAAGGCGGCTATTGGAAACCGTTGTGATCATAGTTTCGTTTTGTACAGAATTGAACCTCTATCATTCAAGAGGTAATGTTATATTTACAATAAACTATATCTTCTTATAAATGTTGGTACATTCGCTCCCTAGTGCCAGATGAAGAATTTTTTGATCACCTCATTTATTTCATGTGTGCAAAAGGCACGGGTATTCATTCAGATATAATCCACAGATTCACATTGAGATAACTGCAACGAGAGAGACAGAAAGCACCGTGGTGCATGGCGGAATAGACAAGATAAATGGATAAATAGAAAACGGCCTCAGACTCTGAAAAGTACAAACATCACATGTAAAAGCCCCGGCTGCTCCAGGTGAGGCTCGAACTCACAACCTCGGCATTTCCCAAGCCTGTACTGTCATATAAGTACCGCGCACTAACCGATTGCGCCACTAGAGCTGCATGTCCTGTGGTTTTTGTGCTGCCATCATACAGCTGCCTGTCCTACCTGTCTTACAAGGAAGAAGACAAAGAATCATCGAATCATTCAACACAGAATGAAGCTTTTCAACCCATCGTGTCTGTGCCGGCTCTCTGCAAGAAGCCTTCAGTTATTGAGACTCCATAGATTCTCGCCGTAGACGTGTTTTATTTTTTGTGTAATGTATTGTTATTTGTAATGAATTTCGGTGTCCATGCGGGAAATTTATAATATATATTTGTGCATCTATCTGTGAGTTGTAAATTAAATTGTGTGGAACATTGATAATCAAATTATTTGTGTTCATATATGTGTTATTATGAATTTATCTCTAAGTATCTCGGTGCTATAATTGTATTTACGTTTATTTGCGAGGTGTTTACAAGATGCAAAGATGTACACAGAAAATACATTTATAACAAACACAGATGCTCCACAATAATATTATAAATAACTATGTTGCATTCAAATACATAAACACTAAAACAGATATACAAAATATATTTATAACCCACAGAACAAATTGCAACTTAACACAGAGATACCAAAATATATTTAGAGCTATCACTGATCGAAGAACATTTTACTCTCTACGGTCCTCAGCAAAGTCTGCTGTGCCTTTGTTTCCTGTGCTTGTGCTCGGTGTAAGGGAAGTTTTTGCCGAGCCGTGGTATATCGTTTCCCAAGGTAGGGCCGAAATGCGCTGTCTGAGGCCACGTTCATTGCTATAGTTGATATTTAATAATCGTTTGGAATTGTGTATGGTGCATAATTACAACATCTACAGATGTTTCATCCTGGTACACAAATCCACTGCCAAATTAGTTCAACCCCACACCCGCCCCAGTTGTTAAACTTCCCGCGTGGACATTGGTCCTAACCCGATTGATGTACAACTCGACCTACTGCAACAGGTCTCTCCTGCGCCAGAACTGGTCCAAATGCCCCGGATTATGTAGCCCAACCTCGTGCACCTTTTATCCAGAGATACGTTGCTTTTTCCAACCTCAATAGCGCGAGGCACTGGGAATAATCCATAGAATACCTTTTGTGGTCCTGCTCATTAATTTCCTCAATTGCACCTGAAACTCTGACTGAAGAAACTCATCCCCTTCTTTCCTTATGTAAGTGGTTAGCACATAGATCACGAGTTAAGCACCTCCCATTCGCCCCTCAAAATGTTCTGCACCCATTCAGTGATGTTCTTTATCTGGCAGAAGGGAGGATGCACACCACGCATGACTCACATTTGCCGTTGCAGAATGGTACTGACTTTCGAATCCCAATGACTTCAACTTATGTTACTTTTTAGTTTCAAAAGCAAAGCACTGCGAATCCTGTAAATCTGAAATGAAATCAGAAAATGTTGGATATACTCAGCCAGTCAGGCAGCATCTCTGGAAAGATTTCTGATGACGGGGTTGTTATTAAATGTCATTGACATGGAGCGTCAACCATGCAATCCAGATACGGTCCGATATTGTAATCCCAAGCGCCAGTTTGTGTGTATTGAAACCAATCCGGATACCACGCATTAATCTGGTAGCTAAATTGTTGTTGTTGTTCTGGTAAAGTCGCAACAGCAGAGGACTGCAATGAAATATTCAAGTCTTTAAGATAAATCATATGTTTTACAATTAATAAAACGAGCCAGTCCCAAATGACATTCAATCTTCAAAACGGTTCACTTCCGCCGTTTAATTTCCGACATGTCTGCCGGGGAAAAACACAGGTTTTGGCTGTTTTTTTTATTGCGGTTCATTGCTGTTGCGACTAGTTTACTTTGAACATTCTCCCTTTAAACATTCTCACAGAGGCCGCCTAACTGGTTCACGAGTTCTTGACATCAACGTTTACTCACCCCTGTGACCGCCACCTAGTGGTTAGGATGCAGCGCTCTCTCCTCGTCGGTACAGGTTCGATGCCCATTCCGGGATTTAGTACATTAAAATGAAGCTTATTCAATTAATTTCATAACATTCTGTGAAAGATTAATAATTATTGCAATCGCCATTGATAACTTGTCACGTTTGTTTCAGACTAAGGGAAATACATGGCAACAGAGAGCCTGCCAAACTTCAAACAATTGCGGTCGCTAAGGGCACGTATGATGTCAGCACACACCCGTCGAGGCCTCTCAAGTGCGCTTCTCAGAGCGCGATGTGCGTGCGCTGAAAGCCGGCACTGGGACAGTCAAAATGGTTTTTGACAGATCCAACGCATCCCTGAGAGAAGGGTTATTGCGGTCGGAGATTTGCGCTATTTTTCCAGCTCTTGCCTAGAAGATCTCCTTCAAAATCTTACGCCTGGTAAAGGTGACAGAGAGATAGATAGGCAGGGGGACACAGTTATATGCATGTCACAGAAAGAGAGAGACAGACAGGTGGTTTTCATGGAGAGGAGACATTCCGGAGAGACATAATACGAGGCAGACAGAATTTGAAAGAGAGAGAGAGAGAGTGACAGCTTAGGGGGAGGGGAGACAGGGTGAGTTTATTGTGGTGGGGGATATAGAGAGCGACAATACTGAGGTGAGGGGGCGGCAAGACCGACCGACAGGTTGAGAAACGGATGGAGAAAAACTGGGTGGGTGGGAGATATGGTGCGTGACAAAGAGAGAGATAGACGTGGAAGGCAGAAGGGAGGAGGCAGGCGGCGGAGAATAATGTAAGGGGGACAGACAGGGGAGGCAGAAAGGGAAGACTGACGGAAGGCGAATAGAGAGCGACAGACAGGGGCAGACGGGTTTGCATGGTGGAAGGGGACAGTAATTGACAGACAGGGGAGGCAGACGGGGGTTAGCCAGAAAGATAACACACTGGGCTCAGATAGAGTTAAAGAGAGAGAGACAGAAGGTGGGGTGAGGCAGTGAGAGTGAGAGAGAGCGGGTGAGACAGACGTGTAAGAGACAGATAAATAGAGAGTTTGGTGAAACAATCGAGGCAAACAGGGCAAAACGGCGAGAGATACAGATGGGGCAGACAGCAACGGCAGTCAGATGAGGAGACATAGAGAGAGAGAGAGGCATACAGGAGAGACATGACCAGAAAGACATACGAGGAGGCAGAATGAGAGAGACATACGGCGGATCAGAGCGAGAGACAGACACGGGTAGGTGGGTGGGGAGAGAGATAGAGTGATGGAGACAGGCGGTGGAAAAAGACAGATGGCAAGACAGAGAGAGGCAGGTGGGGGAAAAAGAAGGAGGCGACAGACCGAGAAAACACTGAGAGAGAGAGAGAAAGAAACCATACGGTAGCAGAGTGGGAATGTTACTGAACTACTAATCCAGAGGCCATGTCTGAAGATCGCCGAGAGGTAAGTTCAAATCCTGCCACGGCAGCTGAAGAATTTAAATTGAGTTAATTACATGAATCTTGATTTGAAGAACTAGTATCAGAAATGACCATGATAGTACTGGATTGTCGTAATAATCCATCTTGTTCAATAATGTCCTTTTGGGGATGAAATATGCCGTCCTTTCCTGGTCTGGCCTATACGTGATTCCAGACACAGAGCAATGTGGTTGACACTTCAATGCCCTCGACAATGGCCCAGCGAAACACTCAGTTGAATCAAACTGCAGCGACAAAGTCGGCACTGCGGGAGTCTCTTTATCACACGGACTGCAGCGGTTACAAATAGTCGGCTCAACACCACCTTCTCCGGGGCAGTTTCAGAAGGGCAATAAAGGAAGGAATGCCTTGGTAGCGACGCCCACATTTCTGATTTAATTTTTTTTAAAACCTTGGAGACAGGGAAAGAGGTCGACAGAGAGAGATATGGAGACAGAGGCAGACGGCGGGGTAATCGATGGGTCAAACAGAGTGAGAGTGATGAAGAGACAGCAGGGAGATAGACGTGGGGAGAAAGAGGGAGAGAACCAAAAGGCGGAGTCAGATAGGCAGATCGGCGAGGTAAAGAGAGATAAACATTTGGCGTTGACAGAGTGAATGAGAGATGAGGAGACAGCTGTGGATAGACAGAAGTGAGTAGACGTGCAGAGGGTTAGAGTGGGACAGACGTGGGAGAGAAATGGGCAGAAAACAGACCCGGAAAGACACGGAGAAAACGTCGTGGTAGACAAAGAAAACGAGCTGGGGGAGCGAGGGACAGCGTGTGAGAGCAACAAGTTGGGTGTGGTGGGATAGAGATTGACTGGAAGAATGGGGCATTGCGAGAGGCTGCGGTAGATAGATGATATGTTACAAAGACAAAGGCTGAGACGGTGCTCGACGGGAGCAGGCAGACTGGTGAGCCAGAGGGGCAACAGAGAGAGTGAGAGAAAGACAGACGAGATATAGGAAGGAGATAGATAGGGGCGGGGGACAGAGAGAGAGAGAGAGAAACCTACAGGAGGTGATAGAGAGAGAGCGACAGTCCGTGTGGTGGAGATAACCGACTGGAAATGTAAAAGAAGGGAACAGAGTGGGTGAGGCTGATGGTGGTAGACAGACGGGAGGATGTAGAAGGGGAGAGAGATACAGCAGAGGGAAACGGGCAAGACAGAAATAGAACAGACGAATCAGACAGACACAGAAAAGTTAAGGAGGGACAGAGCAAGACTGGGGAGACAGAGAGGGTGACAAACGGGGGAGTTAAACAGGAGGGAGACAGGGATGTAACGACAGAGACAGACAGTGAGAGAGAAAGGTCGACAGACGGCGGGGCCAGACGGACGGAGAACTGCAAGGGACAGACTCGAGAGACAGACGGAGAGGGAAGGAGGGGAAGAGACTGATGGGCACAGACGGGGAGACAGAAATAGAGATAACAACAGAGGAAAGAAAAATACAGTGGTAGTCAGACGGAGAGACAGGCGGGAGGGCCACAGAGAAAGACAGACGGGGGTTACACAAGTGGCGAGAAAGACGGAGGAGTGATAGGTTGGGCAAGAGAGTGTTGGAAACAGATGGGGAGACAGAAAGAAAGACAGACATGAGGAGACAGAGCAAGAAAAACAAACGGCGAGGCACTTTCCAGTTCCGCTCTCTCGTCCAATTTTAGTGAACAAAAATGTAATTGGCACTTTAAACAGTGTCGCGGAACATAATGTTGCAAAGAGACGATTATTAAGTGTTTGTGACAATAACTATGCAGATATAGGTCCCAGTGAGGAAGTGCAAATTATTTCGTATTGAACCTAAGAAAGATGGATCAGACTATATTATAATTAGAAACTGTGTCTGACAATGATATTTAGGGGTGCAAGTACTGCAATATATCCTAACCCCCCTGTTTTTGCTGGTCATCATTCTCGTATTTTGAACACCAAATGCCCCTTTTTCTGAAACTCCTAATTTCCATGTCTCCGAGCTCTGAATTCCCCATTTTTCAAGAGCTCCTAATTCATCTTTTTTCAGGAGCTCCTTATCCCACTGTTTCAAGAGCTCCTAATTCCTCTGTTTCAGGCGCTCCTTATCCCTCTGTTTCAGGAGCTCCTAATTCCTCATTTCAGGTGCTCCTTATCCCTCTGTTTCAGGAGATCCTAATTCCTCTGTTTCAGGAGCTCCTTATCCCTCTGTTTCAGGACCTCTTGATTCCCCAATTTCAAGAGCTCCTTCTCCCACTGTTTCTGGAGCTCCAAATTCAGCTGTTTTTGGAGCTCCTTATCCCTCTGTTTCAGGAGCTCCTTATCCCTATGTTTCTGGAGCTCCGAATTCTCCATTTTCTTGCACTCCCCATTTCTCTATTTCAGCAGCTACTAATTCTCCAGTTTCAGGTAGTCCTCATTTCCCTGTGTCAGGAACTCCAGATTAACCTCTTTCTGGCTCTCCAATTACACTGTTTCTGCAGCTCCTACTTCTAATGTTTCAGTAGCATCTTTGTCCCATGTTTTGGAGTAAATAATGCCCCTGTCACTGGAGCTCATACTTCCCCTGTATCAGGTGAACCTCGTTCACCTCTTTCTTCAACTGCTAACTCTCCTTTTCTGCTGCTCATAATTCCCCTGCTTAATAAGGTAAAGTGCTGGAGCTCATAATTTTCCTCTTCCTAATTACCCTATTTCTGGCGCTCCTACTTTCCCTGATTATGATGCCCCCTCCTAATGTCGCAGTATTTGGAGTTAAGAATTCCATTGTAACTGTAGCTTTCTCGTAATGTCCCTGTTTATTTAGCTCTCTAATAATTTTCAGGTTTCTGTTACGGTCTCCTAATTCACCCAAACCTGGAGGTACTAATACCCCTGTTTTTCTTGATCCTAATTATCCGTTTTTCTGGAGATCCTAATTCAACTCTTTCTTGATCCAATTTCCCGTCATTCGAGGACACTCTCATTCCGTTGTTTCTGCAGATCAACCAATGCTGATGTTTCAGAGCTCCTAATTTCTTTGTTTCCAGAGCTCCTATTTCCCCTGTTTCCGAAACTGCTAGTTCCCCTGTTCCTGCTGCCCCATCCCAATTCATTCTTTTTATGAATAACCAAACTCCTCTATTTCAGCAGCTCCGACTTCTGCTGTATCTGCTGCATTTAATTCCACGTGTGTACACCACCTGAAGTAATGAAAGCCGTTTGCTTTAAGAAGCTGATGGCACATTTTCAACATTGTCGATCTGCTTGCATAGGCAGGACAAGTGGTGAAGTTAATATTCTTGCACAACATTTCTGTTTGGATGCAAAAAGCAGGAAATTGAATGTCTAGCGTTGCTTCAAACCTGAGAGGAGGTGGCCCAGAGTTTAAGGCGAATAGCTGCTAATCCATTGTGATCTGCATGCGTGGCTCCGAATCGCATACTCGTCCTTATTGTGTAAAGCGTTTGAAGCCTCGTGTTGTTTCGTCAATCACGTAAATACCTTTTACTTTCAAGGATGCTGTACTTTGGTCATGTCATGTCTCAAATTAAGATAGGGCCTGTAATTCCGGCCTGACTGGGTCTGTACGGAGTACATACGCAACCGGAAAGCACCCACAAAAGCCCTTCTTTGATGTGCGAGGCGCATGCACTGAAAACCAGGTTTTCCAATGTCAAATTCTTGCTTGACAGACCCAACGCTTCTTCAGGAGAAGGACATTCGCGTGTGAATGCGCTATTTGCCCATCAATTGCCCAGCGAATGTCCTTAAATTGCTTGCGCCTGGGAAAAGCAGGTGCCTAGCCGAATTTTATCAGCATAAGAGTTTTTAAACATGTAAAAAATATAAAAACATATAGAAAGAAAATGTAATAACATTTTTATGTTTAAAAACTCTGTCCACTAAGGAAGGTTTATTTAAACCCAAAATATCAAACTTTAAAAAAAAATCCGAATAATTTATTTTTTCTAACACATTTGTTAACTTTAATTTAAATTAATATTACATACGTGAGGTGTTTTTTTTTACTTTTTATGTGTGTTTGGGTGATGGGGGTGTTTTCATTCGTAATACTGAGAATCACTACTTCCGGAGATGCTATTATTACGAATGATAATACTGTACATTCATTGGCTGTCCAGAGCCAGGTGAATTCAGCTTCTCCCTCCGCAGCTCGAAGACGTGAATGCGCTGCGAAGCGCGGGAAGAGAAGGCCTCAGATGCGGAGGGTGCAGGAGCAAAAGGTAGGTGTTGAACGTTATCACTATTTGCAGCCGAGCGCCTGGGGGGAGCCTAGTACAATGACTTCAGGCCCAATATAGTCATCAAAGATAACATTTACGTTGTTATGTTGTTATTCGCAGGACTATGGAGAGGGGGACTAATTTGTTCGCTCTCTCAAAGACACAGCACAGCCACGATGGGCCGAATAGCTTTCTTCACTACCGTCAGAATAAGCCGTTTTAATACAGAATGGGTTATGCACTTTACTGTCGGCTGTTCGTTGGTCCCGGGCTATGAATCTCTCTTTGTGATTTTCACAGTGGAAATGCCAGAGGTCATGGATCATTTTGTGTCTGTCTAAACCGATTTGCTGTCATTCCAGGATCAATCTGTGTCTGTTTTCAAAGGGATTTGCTCTCAGTCCCGGGTCATTCTGGGCCAGTTTAAAATTAAAGAACTCTCAGTCCAAGAACATTCTATATCTGCTTCACAGGGATTTGCTTTCAGTCCCGCAAATTTCTGTGTCTGATTAAAATGGATATGCTATCAGTCCCGGATCATTATGTGTCTGTTTAAAAGGGATGTGCTGTCTATTCCGGATTTCAAATTTCAAATTTCAAAAACTGTCTTTGGATGGTGTAGGAATTTAAGATTGTTTGTGAGTTTGTGTAAGAGAGAGAGGGAGAGAGTGCACACGTGTTGTGCGATGGTGCTTGGCATTTCATATCATGTAGGAAAAAAGGCATTACATGGAATTTGAAGCCATGCCGATTTGCTTGAACACTCCTTCGCGGAATATCTTACAGGAGAAGAATCTGCTGTGGGATCTTGCCATTCCACATCTGAAAAAATTCAAAAAAACACAAGTTACAAACATACGGATTCCAGCGGGGGCTTGCGTGTGGGCTTTGTGACATGATTACCTTAACCACCTTATTTTCAAATTCAAATCAAATCAAAACAGGACAAGACAAGACTTGATTGACTGACAGACTTTGTTTATATAGTTATAAGTATATACGTGTGTGTGTATGAGTGTATACTTATATACAATGTATAACTCCCCGCTTTTTAACTTTCACAATAAATGTGCTTTTTCTGATCTGCCTGCACTGGACTCTATTGCTTTTGTCCACTTTCGCAGCACAAGCAGCTGCTGTCGGATCCTGACATTGCATATCTGAAAAACAGCAGAGAGACACACGTCACTTTAAAAGATGGCCGTTGCCTCCCACATCTTCCCTCGTGGCTTGTCTTCCACCATGGGCTGACGGTGCCTGTTGGTATTTACTGGGTTAACACCCTTATCTCCAATGGTAAACATCTGTACACACACAGCCTTCGTTCGATCTAAAAATAAATACATTATTAATTGATTATATATTTATTGAAATCAAATCAATTTCAATTTTTGTAAACTAAAATTCTTATCAATACATTTCTTAAAAAATTAAGTAGATAAATGTTATTAAATTGGTTTTTTTCTGGAGGGTTTTACTTCCCTCCGTCCTTCCTGCCTGTCTATCACCGTGGGCTTCAATCACCTTCCGAACCCCACGTGTTTCGGAGCCCCACACTCACTCACGCACAACACGTTTGCGCTCAGGGATGATAGAAATCCCACTTTATTCTTTTAAAAGAGAACTGCTGTCAGTGAAGGGTCATTCTACACCTGTGTAAGAGGGATGTGCTTGCATTCCCTGATCATTCTGTGTCTGTTTAAACGGGATGGTTGTAAGTTTCGGTTCACAATCTTTCTCTTAAATACAAATTTTCTCATAGTCCCGGATCACCATGTATATTTTGAAAAGGAGTCTGATTTCAGCTGTGATGACCGAATTGTTAAGCTGTTGTGTTCCAAGCTCGAAGCCCAGCTAAAGTGCGCGCACAGATCGCAGCGCTTTTGTTCATTTACTGGAAATATGCTAATCTTTTCCAAAACCCACTACTTTGTACAGCTATTGCCCCGAATTTTCTCCTAATATAAAAAACAACAATTTTTTTCCTCGTGGCAGCAGCCGCGTGGCTTAATGCATAAGGCATCTGAGTTCGATTGTAACCGCGACGTTATCGGAAATTTGCAGATTTGAGTCGAGCCGCGGTAAATTAACTCGCTGCGCGAAATTTATATTCTTTGTCGTTATTCTGCTGCAAAACCAGCCATCTCGTACAGTCACTGACCTGAAGGAAAGGAAGGCTGTTTGCTTTAAGAAGGTAATGGCACATTTTCAATATCGATCCTGTTGCACGGACAGAACAAGCGGTGAAGTAGACTTTCTTTAACATTATTTCTGTTTGAATGCAAAAAGCATCAAATTCAATTGCTGATGTAGCTGTTAATAGGAGACGAGGTGGTTGCGAATGACAGGTGATGGACGTCTAATCCAGTGTGCTGTGCAGGTTAAACAATTGATTCCTTCGGTTACTTTTTCAATCATATTTAATGTCATGGCCAAATTCAACATTTCATGACAAGGATGCTGCACTTCGCTCATGTAATGTTCAAATTAATAATATATTGAACAAAAGGGAAAAAATTAGTAGGGCTATGGTCATTTGGGACTAATTAGATAGCTCTCTGAGAGACAGCACATGCAGAATGGGCCGAATAGTGAACTACCGTCAGAGTCTGAGACCGACGATTCTCGCTGTCGGCGGCTTGTTGGTCTTGGGGTAGGATTGTTTTGGGATTTTCAAATTGAAATGCGAGAGATCCCGGGTTCAAAGCACGAACGAGCTCCGCCAGCTTTTAGTCAAAGATCCGCTTCTCACAGCCGGTCGACATGTGAGAAAAAATAAGAATGAAAACGTGTGATTTCGCGGAGTTGTTCCCACTGCGCTAAAATCGCAGAGTTTCACAGGAAAAAGGTGAAATTTAATAACTGAGTAAAATTCAACTCTCTTGGATATACTTGGCTCGGTGTCTCATTGGACAACCTAAACCAGTATTTAATTTCGGTCAATACTTGATCAGGAAATCTTCCTTTCTGCACGCATGAGCTCATCTCAATTGGGATAAGCATACATTCAGCGTCAATCTTAACTTCAACTTGATACACACTCTGCCCTGAACATGAGTGCGTCCTGTTTATCTAGCGCTGTAATGTTGTGAGAAGATGGCTTCTGAATTAGTCCCTTGGCTGCGGAATTCAAACGTACAAGAAATCAATCCGGAGTGATCAAGCTGCCTGGTCTGATTAAAAGGCGTTGACAACCTATATTTTAGGAATTTTATAGACTTCTGGCCTCAACATTAGCTTCAAAGTATCGGATCATAAGCACCGCTCCCATTGTCTGGTAATGGTTCTGCTGTTCCCACTAACACCTCCTCTGGACCATCCTTTGTTACGTTATTGCCCGATTACCACTCACTTTGGCGTTTCCCATTGTGCCATTTATTAATTAATCACTGCTGCGTTTCAATGTACACAGGCGCTCGCTTTTGTCCTTTCTCGCTGCCTATATTTTCCAGGCTCTTTTTTTGTTGAAAAAGTCAGTAATCTTTAACTTTTCCCTAAAAGATCGGCGTGATTATCCGACTGAACGTGAAAACGTGTAAATTGGATTTGTCGGGTTGGTTTTAATTCGCTCCCTCCTTCCTGCCTTCTGTCACCTGGGGCACCACCAACCGTCCCAGCCCCACGTGGTCCTGAGCCCCACGCTCATTCACGCACAACCCAATTGTCTTCAGGAATTATAGAAGTCTCACTTTATTCTTTTAAAAGGGATCTGCTGTCAGTCAAGGGTCATTCTGTCTCTGTGTAAGAGGGATATGCTTCAAGTCCCGGATCATTCGGTGTCTGTTTGAACCGAATGGTTGTCATTTCCGGTTCATAATTTGCACATGGAAGTCCGATTTTTTCATAATGCCGGATCATCCTGTATAGTTTTAAAAGAAGTGTGAGTTCAGCTTGCGATGATCGAATTGTTCAACTATTGTGTTTCAAGCTACATTGACGTTGCCTGTGCCCGTGCGCATCCATATCGCAGCGCATCGATTCATTACTCGAAATATGTTCATGTTTTCCGAAATGCACTCCTTGATCGAAACCTTGTCCCAAATTTGCTCTCAATATAAACAGCAACAAATTTTGCGCGGACGGTAGCTGCTGCGTGGCGTAATGGACAAGACGTCTGACTTCGATTGTTGAACGCAATGTTATCAGAAGATTGAAAGTTCCAGTCCTGTTTGCGGTCAACCATCTCGCCGCATGAAATTTTATATTCTTTGTTTGGTTCTGCCTCAAAACCAATCATCTCGTTCAGTCACTCACCTGAAGTAAAGGAAAGCTTTAAGAAGCTAATGGCACATTTACATCACTGCCGATCTGGTTGCACGGGCAGAACAGGCGGTAAAGTAGACTTTCGTGCACATTATTTCTGTTTGGATGCAAAAAGTAAGGGATGGATGTCTGACGTTGCTGTAAATGAGAGACGAGGTGGCCGAGAGGTTCAGGCAATGGATTGCTAATCCAGTGTGCTCCCACCCTCGTCGTTATTGTATTAAACATTTAACCCGTCAAGTTTATTTGTCAATCACATTTGACCTCAAAATTCAACTTTTACTGACAAGGATGCTGCACTTTGTTTAAGTTGTGTCTCAAATTAATAATACATTCATCAAAGGGAAAACATTAGCAGTGCTATGGAGAGGGGGCCTCATTAGATAGGTCTCTGAGAGTCAACACAGGCACGATGGGCCGAATAGTAAACTACCGTCAGAATCTGAGAGCTACGCTCCTCACTGTCGGCGTCTCGCTTTTCTCGAAGTATGATGCTCATTTAGCGATATTCATAATTAAAATGCGAGAGGACACGGGTTCAAATCCGGGAGCACCCCTGCCTACTTTTAATCAAACAACCGCTTCTCAGCCAATCGACATGTGAGAAAACGGACATATTTCAAATTAAAACTTGTGATTTCGCTCCATTGTTCCCACAGCATCCAAATCATCGAGTTTCAGAGGAGCAAAGTGAAACTCATCGAACTGAGTAAAGTTAAAGTATCTCATATGTACTCGGCTCTGTGTTTCATTGGACAACCGAAACACGTGTTTGGTTCCGGCCAATACTTGATCAGTATATCTTCCTTTAGCACGCATAAGCTCACCTCCATTGAGATAAACATACATCTCCACTTCAACGTGAAACATACTCTGCTTTGAATATGAGTGCGTCATGTTTCTCTAGCGCTGAAAAGATGTGAGAAGCTGGCTTTTGAATGAGTCCCTTGGCTGCCGAACTCAAACCGTACAGGAAATCATTCCGGGATGGCCAAGCTGCCTGGTCTGATTAAAAGGCGTTCACATCCTTTAATTCAAGCATGTTACAGTCTTCTTGCCTCAACATTAGGTTCAACGTATCGGATCACGAGCACCGCTCCCAATGTCTGGTAATGGTTCTGCTGTTGCCACTAACATCTCCTCTGGACCATTCTTTGTTACTTTATTCCCCGATTACTACGCACTTTGCCTTTTCGCATTGTGCCATTTATTATTTAATCACTCCTACGCTCCACTGTATCACAGACATCCCCTTTTGTCATTCCTCGCTGCCTATTTCTTCCAGGTGCTACTTATGTTGAAAAAAATCAGCAATCTTTAAATTTTTCGTAAAATATCGGAATGATCATTCGACTGAACGTGGACCCGGGTTCTTCATCCACAGAATCTGCACGACCTGCTGAGTTTTACAGAATTCTCTGTTTTTGTTCATTCTGTTTCCGTATCCCTTTTAAGGTGATGTGCTGTCTATCCGGGGTCATTCTCTGTGTCTCTAAAATGCTGTGCTATCAGTCCCGGATCAATCTGTGTCTGTTTGAAGGGTCGTGCTGTCTGTCCCGGATTTCAAATTTCAAAAACTGCCTTTGGAATTTTAGTTTATTTGTGTGTTTGTGTAAGCGAGAGAGTGCGTGCAAACGTGCTATCCAATCTTACTGTGCATTTCATGTCATGTGAGAAAAAAGGCATTACATGCAACTTGAAGCTACAGTGATTTGATTGAACGCGCATTCGAGGACTGCCTGACAGGAGAAAAATCTGCTGTTTCATAAATCCATGCTGACTTGGAACGATCCTGTCACTGCGATACAAATGTGCTCCTATTTCATCCTTACTAATTTATTCCAACATTTTCCCCACGACTGATGTCAGGCTAACCGGTCTATAATTACCCGTTTTCTCTCTCCCTCCCTTTTTAAAAAGTGGTTTTACATTAGCTACCCACCAGTCCATCGAAAGTGATCCAGAGTCGATAGACTGTTGGAAAATGATCACCAATGCATCCATTATTTCCGGACCACTCCCTTAAGGACTCTGGGATGCAGACTATCAGGCCCCGGGGATTTATCGGCCTTTAATCCCATCAATTTCCCTAACACAATTTCCCGCCGAATAAGGATATCCTTCAGTTCCTCCTTCTCACTCGATCCTCGGTCCCCGAGTACTTCCGGAAGGTTATTTGAGTCTTCCTTCATGAAGACTGAACCAAAGCTGTTGTTCAATTGGTCTGCGATTTCTTTGTTCCCCATTACGAATTGACATGAATCCGACTGCAAGGGAGCAACATTTGTCTTCACTAATCTTTTCCTCTTCACATATATATCGAAGTTTTGCAGTCAGTTTTTATGTTCCCGGCAAGGTTCCTCTCGTACTCTATTTTGCAACTCTTAATTAAGCCCTTTGGCCTCCTCTGCTAAATTCTAAATTTCTGCAAGTCCTCAGGTTTGCTGATTTATCTGGCTAATTTATATGCCTCGTCCTTGGATTTAACACTATCCTTAATTTCCCGTGTTAGTTACTGTTGAGCCACATTCCTCATTTTATTTTTACTCCAGGTAGGGATGTACAATTGGTGAAGTTCATCCATGTGATGTTTATATGTTTGCCATTGCCTTTCCAACGTCAGCCCTTTAAGTGTCATTTGCCAGTCTATTCTAGCCAGTTCACGCCTCAAACCATGGAAGTTACCTTTCCTTAATTTAGGACCCAAGTTTCTGAATTAACTGTGTCACTCTCCATCTGAATGGTTCGCTGGCTGTGAGAATTCTGCATTGTGATTGGCTACTAGACAGCTTTTTAACGTCACAACACCTCATGCGATGGAATTCCCACTAAACTCTACTGATTTTAACTGCACATCGAAAAGGTCAGGCTTCTCGCTACTGAGATCATGAGATAGTTACCTGCACCACTGACGTTGTTAGGACACTGTAATGGCAAATAAAACTGCCGCTTTCAAGTCAGAACTTCAGCCAGTGTGCTGTGCGGAACTGTTACAGTCAATGTGACCTGCGATGTAGGATCCTCATCACTCTATTTAAATACGACACAAATACTGCCTGCTGCACCCTGCGAATGTCTGGTTTTTCAGGCGTTTCCTGGGGAGGGCGTATAATGAGGCGTTAGGGCCTAATTTTCCATCCGGGGTGCGGGCAGAGCACTGCATGACGATTGACATCATAATTTCAGTGAAACTAGAAGGCGGGCCGGTAAGCTTTTGCACCGCCGCAAATCATGAGCTGAATTTTCCAGCCTAGTGGTAAAAGCTGGATAAAACATAGCGATTTTAGTGAGAGCTTGCGTGTGACATGTTGAACTCCTTCCATCTTATTTTCAAATACAAATCAAATCAAGACAAGACAAGACATGACTGACTGACTGAATTTGTTTATGTATATACATATGTAAATATTTATATATAAGCAAATTTGCATGCATTCCCTACTTTTTAAATTTGACTACAAATGTGCTTTTTCTGTTCTGCCTGCACTGGGCTCTATTACATTTGACATCTTTCACAGCACACGCAGCTGCTGTCAGATCCAGCAGAAAGGCACTCGCGACTTTAAAAGATCGCCTTTGTTGCCCACATCATCTCTCGTGGTTTGTCTTCCACCATGGGCTTACTGAGTTTGGGTATTTACTGACTGCACCCCCTGATTTCCAATGGAATTCATCCAGTCACCCAGCCTTCGTCCAACCAAAAGTATACAGATTATGAAACAATTATTTATTTATTTAAATCAAATCAAATTCAATTTTTTGCAATAAAATTGTAAATTTTTATTTTTATTATGATAAATATATATATAGTTTAAATTGGCTTTTTGTCTTGTTTGGTTTTACTTCCCTTCCTCCTTCCTGCCTATCTATCACCTGTGGCTTCAACAACCGTCCCAGCCCCGACTGGTCCTGAGCCCCACACTCACTCACTCACAGCCTTCAGGAATGATAGAAATCCCGTTTTATTCTTTGAAAAGGGAACTGCTGTCCGTTAAGGGTCATTCTGCATCTGTGTAAGAGGGATGTGCTTGCAGTCTCGGATCATTCGATGTCTGTTTAAATGCGAAGGTTGACAGTTCCCATTCATAATTTGCCCCTTTAAGACGTATTTCCTCATAATCTGGATCATCCTGTATATTTTTAAAAGGAGTTGATTTCAGCTGCGATGACCGAATTGTTAAACAGTTATGTGTCAAGCTACATTGACGTTGCCTGTGCCCGTGCGCATCCATATCGCAGCGCATCTATTCATTACTCGAAATATGCTCATGTTTTCCGAAATCCACAACTTGATTTCACCTTTGTCCCAAATTTGCTCTCTATATAACTATCAACAAATTTTCTGTAGCCAGCAGCGGCCGCGTGGCCTGATGGATAAGCGTCTGATTTCAATTGTAACCGCGATGTTATCAAAATGTTGCAGGCTCGAGTCCTGCCGCGGTCAACTAACTCGCCTTGTCGACTTTTATATTCTTTGTTTTATTCTGCCTCAAAACCAACCATCTCGGACTGTCATTCACCTGAAGTTAAGGAAGGCTGTATGCTTTCAGAAGCTAATGGCACATTTTCATCACTGTCGATCTGGTTGCACGGGCAGAACAAGCGGTGAAGTAGATTTTCATGCACATTATTTCTGTTTGGATGCAAAAAGTAAGGGATGGATATCTGACGTCGTTGTAAATAGGAGACGAGGTGGCCGAGAGGTTCAGGCGATGGACTGCTGATCCAGTGTGCTCCTACCCTCGTCGTTATTGTGTTAAATATTTGACCTCTCTGTTTTTTTTATCAATTAATCTCATGGCAAAATTCAACATTTACTGACAAGAATACTGCAGTTTGTTTATGCAATGTAATAATACATTCATCAAAGGGAAAACCTAAGCAGGACTATGAAGAGGGGGACTCATCAGATCCGTCTCTGAGAGTGAGCACAGGCAGGATGGGCCGAATCGTAAACTACCGTCAGAATCTGAAAGCTACGCTCCTCGTTGTCGGCGGCTCCTTGGTGTAGGGGTATGATTCTTGTTTAGGGATGTTCATATTTGAAATGCGAGAGATCCTGGACGAGCGCTGGCAACTTTTAGTCAAAGAACCGGTTCTGATCCGGTCGACCTGTGAGAAAACAGACATATTTCAAATCAAAACGTGTAATTTCGCTCCGTTGTTCCCACAGCGTCCAAATTTCAAAAACTGCCTTTGGAGGGTGAAGAAATTTTAGTTTGTTTGTGTGTTTGTCTAAGCGAGAGATTTCGTGCAAACGTGCTGGGCGATCTTACTGTGCATTTCATTTCATGTGAGAAAAAAGGCATTGTATGCAACTTAAAGCCATACTGATTTGATTGAAATACGCATTCGAGGACCGCCTGACAGGAGAAGAGACTGTTGTGGGATTTTGCTATTCCACATCTGAAAGAAGGCAAATCTCAAAAGTGAGAAACATAGCGATTTTAGCGAGAGCTTGCATATGGGCTGTGTGACATGATGACCTCCTTTCCCCTTATTTTCAAATAAAAATCAAATCAAGACAAGACAAGACATGATTGACTGACTGACTTTGTTTATATATATATATATATATAAATAAATATTTATATTTACGTTTATTTACATACATTCCCTACTTTTTAACTTTCACAATAAATGTACCTATTCTGTTCTGCCTGCACTGGGCTCTATTACATTTGACCTCTTTCACAGCACACGCAGCTGCTGTCAGATCCAGCATAAAGGCACTCGCGACTTTAAAAGATTGCCTTTGTTGCCCACATCTACCCTCGTGGCTTGCCCTCCACCATGGGCTTACTGTGTTTGGGTATTTGTTGACTGCACCACCTGATTTCAAGTGAAATTCATGCAGTCACACAACTTTCGTTCAATCAAAAGTATATAGGTTATGAAACAATTATTTATTTATATAAATCAAATAACATTCACTTTTTTGCAATAAAATTGTACAATTATTTATTTTCTTATTATGATAAATATATATATATTTTAAATTGGCTTTTTGTCTGGGTTGGTTTTACTTCCCTCACTCCTTCCTGCCTGTCTATCACCTGTGGCTGCAACAACCGCCGCAGCCCAGCGTGGTCCTGAGCCCCACGCTCAATCACGCACAGCATAATTGCCTTCAAGAATGATAGAAATCTCACTTTATTCCTTTAAAAGGGAACTGCTGAGGTCAAGGGTCATTCTACCTCTTTGTAATAGGGATGTGCTTGCTGTTCTGAATTATTCGGTGTCTGCTTAAACGGGATGGTTGTCATTTCCGGTTCATAATTTGCCCATTTGTGACGTATTTTCTCACTATCCGGATCATCCTGTATAGTTTTAAAAGGAGTGTGATTTGAGCTGCGATGACCGAATTGTTAAACTGTTATGTTTCAAGCTACATTGACGTTTCCTGTGCCCGTGCGCATCCCTATCGCAGCGCATCTGTTCATAACTCGAAATATGCTCATGTTTTCCGACATCCATTCCTTGATATAACTCTTGTCCCAAATTTGCTCTCAATATAAAAAACCGGAAATGTTCGTCCGACAGCAGCGGGCGCGTGACCTAACAGATAAGGCGTCTAACTTCGGTTGCAACAGCGATGCTATCAGAAAATTGCAGGTTCGAGTCCTGTCACGGTCAACTTACTCGCCGGGTGAGTTTTTGTATTCTTTGTTTTGATTCTGCCTCAAAACCAAACATCTCGTACAGTCACTCACCTGAAGTAAAGGAAGGCTGTTTGCTTTAAGAAGCCAATGGTACATTTTCATCACTGTTCATATACAAAACTGGGCAGAGTGTAAATGGAAAGAAACAGAAAAAGAGCGCTGAATATAACAGAATTCATTTTGATAATTATCACACAACCGCTGAACAGCCTGTCCCTCAAGCATTATCCACATATAAAACCAGCTGCTCCCCTTCAATTTGAAGAAAACACAAAATAAACAGAAATTGCCCAAACCCAAGATTTGTGCCCTGCCAGGGACCTTCAGATCTTCAGCTTAACGCTCTCCCAACTGAGCTTTTTCGGCCCGAAAGCAAATGAAGCAGAACTTTCTCACACTTTTTTGAAAGCAAAACTAACCCCGGGAGGAATTGCCCCGCCCACTCAGGCAATGGGTCCCAAACTAATCTCGGACCTCAGGTTGTGTTAATGTAATGTATAATGATAATGAAAATCTTAACGTTCAGGTTAGGTTATCATTGCCCACGGCACAGGCAGTATCTGATGCTAGTCTTGCACACGTTGCTTAGTTCAAAATGTGTATTTTTCCATACTGGCAATGAACTGACTGATCGCCGTGCTGTGAGCAGCTAGGTTTGTTAGGGTGATGCCGCCCTAGAACGTAAATGGAAGCCAAATGATAATTGTGATTGTTCTCACACAGCAGTTAAATGTTGGCAAAAATTAGTGTCAGTCAGTAACTCTCGTTCCATATGTTGATTTAATGTTCTGATGAAGTGTTCATAAAGATGCAAAGCTCACCAGGCTACATCTCAAAGTGTTGAAGACACAGTGAAATATGCTGGTGTGTTTATTCAAATTTCAGAATATAAAATTTTAGTAAAATTCCCCGTTCTTTTGATGGCACTGATGGGTTGTGAATGGGAGATGTGCCGAAGTCACACTGAGCCGCACTGAATTCGAGCCAAGGTGAAATTATAACAGGTTCAGTCCTTAGCAGTGAGATGCTGAAGAGAGATAAGAGTCGTGAAACAAGGAGAGAGTTAACGGTACTGATGTTGATTCTCCTTTAGATCAGACACTCCATGAAGTCTCTGCTGGGGAATTCAGATCTGGGAAATCGCCTGTGAAACTTAAACATAGATATACAGTGAGCCAATGTGCAATCCAGGAAGGGCCAGGCCAAATGGATATCTTAATGTTCAGGATAAGCCCATGGCCCAGGCATTCTCTGATTACAGTGTTGCACAAGTTACTAAGATTAAAATGTTGAATTTGTCCACACTGGCAATGCATTGATTAATAGTCGTGCTGTGATAAGCGAGGGTGATGTGGTGCAAAAAGCTACATGGAAGACTAATGATAGCCATGATTATAAACATTTACACCATCGATAAGCAATTCTAGTTCCATTTGTTGAGAGAGATCTAGTCATTTATTGCTGACTTTGAAATAGCAAGAACAGAAGTATCTTGTATTGTTGCAACGAATGATGCGCTGCTGAAGGTTGGGGCAGCAGCTCTGTGGTGAGCTGCAAATTTGTTCAGGAGCAGCCGTTTACCTTGCAGTTCAAGCAACCCAAAATACACTGTTCCCTGACTGGGAAGCAAACTCTGAGCACGAACAGTGAAAGTGTAATTCCTAGCCACGAGACCACCAGGGAAGCTGCTGCAAGTGACTTTGCCAGCAAGCAGACAAACGCAGTCTTTCCTCCTTGCTCCTTCGAAATTCACATCACATTCGTGCCAGGTAAAACTGTTCGTAGCAAATGGCCATTTTTGCTGAGAACTGGAAAGTCATGTCCGTGCAACCACAGCATTAAGTGCGGGTAGGCATCCACTGAAATCTATTTCATTCTGTCCTTTTCTCTGGGTTATTCACTCTCGGTGCCGGGTTAAAATTTCATTTGGTGTATTTGTCCTGAACTGGAGCCTTTGTCTTATCTCGGGGGACAGAACCGTTCTGTCTGTCCGTTCCTGCTAATGACCATTTACGGGAACAGGCCGCCAGTTTATTGTTTATCAGCAGACCAAGAAACACAAATAAACAGAAGGATGTGCCTCTCCACCCCGGCGGCAAAGAAGCAATGGATGTTATTCCAAATAATTCCCAACCCTTGGGATATTGTATAGATACTTTTTGGTCTTAACGCTAATGCTCTCCGAACTGAGATATATCGGACTGCAAGGAAGTGAACCAGAATTTTCTCACACCTTTTTGAAAGAAAACCTAACCCCGGAAGGTAATGTCTCGCCCACTCAGTCCTCACTTCTCGGAGATCAGATTGTGTTAATGTAATGTATAATGACAATGAAAATCTTAACGCTCAAATTAATTTATCACTTCCCACGGGCCAGGCACTTTCTGATTCTGTGCTGTGATGAGCTAGGATTTTCGGGTGATGTAGAGCCAAAACGTACTAAGAAGCACAATGATAAATGTGATTGTTCTCACACTGCAGTTAAATTTTGGCAAAACTTACATTGTCAATCAGCAATTCTAATTACATCTGTTGATTTAATGTTCTGTTAAATGGTTCATAAAGATACAAAGCCTGCACACCAGGCTAGTGTTATGAAGTGTTCATAAAGATACACAGTTTGTACACCAGGCTAGATCTCACTGTGTTGCAACTTGAAGCCACACTGATTTGATTGAACACGCATTCGACGACTGCCTGACAGGAGAAGAATCTGCTGTGGGATTTTGCTATTCCACATCTGAAAGAAGGCAAATTACATAAGTTAGAAACATAGCGAATTTAGCGCATGGGCTGTGTGGCATGATGACCTCCTTCCCCCTTATTTTCAAATACAAATAAAATCAAGACAAGACAAGACATGACTGACTGACTGACTTTGTTTATATATATATATATATATATATATATATATATACATATATATAAATATTTATATATTTGTATATTTAAATACATTCCCTACATGCTAACTTTCACAATAAATGTACTTTTTCTGTTCTGCCTGTACTGGGCTCTATTAATTTGATCTCTTTCACAGCACAAGCAGCTGCTGCCAGATCCAGCAGAAAGGCACTCGCGACTTTAAAAGAACGCATTTGTTGCCCATATCTTACCTCTTGGCTTGTCTTCCACCATGGGCTGACTGTGTTTGGGTATTTACTGAATGCACCCCCTGAATTCCAGTGGAATTCATCCAGTCACGCAGCCTTCGTTCAATCAAAAATATAAAGATTATGAAACAATTATGTATTTAGTTAAATCAAATCAAATTCAATTATTTGAAATAAAAATGTAAATTTATTTATTTTCACATTATGATAAATATATATATATTTCAAATTGGCTTTTTGTCTGGGTTGGTTTTACGTGTGGCTTCAACACCCGTCCCAGCCCCGCGTGGTCCTGAGCCCCACGCTCACTCACGCATAGCACAGTTGCCTTCAGGAATGATAGAAATTCCACTTTATTCTTTTAAAACGGAACTGCTGTCAGTCAAGGGTCATTCTACATCTGTAAGAGGGATGTACTTGCAGTCCCGGATCATTCGGTGTCTATTTTAACGGGGTGGTTGTCAGTTCCGGTTCATAATTTGCCCTTTTAAGTCGAAATATCTCAGAATGCCGGATCATCCTGTATTTTTAAAAGGAGTGTGATTTCAGCTGCGATGACCGAATTGTTAAACTGTTGAGTTTCAAGCTACAGAGACGTTGCCTGTGCCCGTGCGCATCTATATCGCAGCGCGTCTATTCATTACACGAAATATGCTCATGGTGTCCCACATCCATTCATTGAAATAAACCCCTGTCCCATATTTGCTCTCAATATAAAAAGCAACAAATGCTGCGTGCACGGCAGCGGCCGCGTGGCCTAATGGATAAGGCGTCTGACTTCGGTTGTAACCGCGTTGTTATCAGAAGATTGCAGATTCGAGTCTTGCCGCGGTCAACTTACTCGCTGCGTGAAATGTTATATTTATTATTATGATTCTGCCTCAAAACCAACCATCTCGTACAGTCACTCACCTTAAGTAAAGGATGGTTGTTTGCTTTAAGAAGCTAATGGTACATTTTCATCACTGCCGATCTGGTTGCACGGGCAGAACAGGAGCTGAAGTAGACTCTCTTGCACATTATACCTGTTTGGATGCAAAAAGTAAGGGATGGATGTCTGACGTCGCTGTAAATAGGTGGCGAGGTGGCCGAGAGGTTCAGGCGATGGACTGCTAATCTAGTGTGCACCCACCAACGTCATTTGACCCCTCTGTTTTTTGTGTCAATCACACTTAATCTCAATACCAAATTCATCTTTTACTGACAAGGATGCAGCTCTTTGGTAATGTAATGTTACAAATTAATAATATATTCATCAAAGGGAAAACATTAACAGGACTATGGATAGGGCGACTCATTAGATCGGTCTCTGAGAGACAGCATAGGCACGATGGGCCGAATGGTAAACTACCGTCAGAATCTGAGAGCTACGGTCATTCATGTCGGAGGCTCGTTGGTCTAGGTGTACGTTTCTCGCTTCTAGATTTTCATAATTGGAAATGCGATATGTCACGGGGTCAATTCACGGACGAGCCCTGTCAATTTTTAGTAAAAGAACTGCTTCTGAGCCTGTCGACACATGGTTAAACAGATAAATTTCAAATTAAAACGTGTGATTTCGCTCCGTTGTTCCCACATCGTCCAAATCCTGAAGTTTCCGAGGAGTAAAGTTAAACTCACCGAATCTTCATTTCTGCATGCATGAGCTCACCTCCATAAGGATAAGCATACATTCGGCGTCAATCTCCACTTCAACGTGAAACATACTCTGCCCTGAATATGGGTGCGTCCTTTTTCTCTCGCGCCGAAGAGATGTGAGAAGCTGGCTTTTGAATTAGTCCCAGGGTTGCCGAATTCAAACCGTACAGGAAATCAATCCGGGGTGGCCAAGCTGCCTGGTGTGATTGAAAGGCGTTCACACCCTTTATTTCAGGCATGTTATAGTCTTCTGGCCTCAACATTAGGTTCAGCGTATCGGATCATGAACACCGCTCCCATTGTCTGGTAATGGTTCTGCTGTTCCCACGAACACCTCCTCTGGCCAATTCTTTGTTACTTTATTGCCCGCTTACCACCCACTTTGCCTTTTCGCATTGTGACATTTATTATTCAATCACTCCTATGCTCCACTCTATCACAGATATTGCCTTTTGTGCTTCCTCGCTGATTATTTTTTCAGGCGTTATTTTTGTTGAAAAATCTGTAAACTTTACATGTTTTCCTAAAATATCGGAATGATCATCTGACTGAATGTGAACCCTGGATCTTCATCCACAGAATCTGCACGACCTGCTGAGTTTTACAGAATTTTCTGATTTTGTTCGTTCTGTTTCAGTATCCCTTTTCAGGTGATGTGCTGATGGTCTGGGTCATTCTCTGTCTCTCGAAAATGGTGTGCGATCAGTCCCGGTTCGTTCTGTGTCTGTTTAAAAGGGATGTGCTGTCTGTCCCGGATTTCAATTTCAAATTTCAAAAACTGCCTTTGGAGGGTGTAGGAATTTTAATTTGTTTGTGTATTTGTTTAAGCGAGAGAGTGCGTGCAAACGTGCTGCGCGATCTTACTGTGCATTTCATGTCATGTGAGAAAAAATACATTATTTGCAACTTGAAGCCACACTGATTTGATTGAACACGCATTGGAGGACTGTCTGACAGAAGACGAATCTGCTGTGGGATATCTGAAAGAAGGAAAATTACATAATTTAGAACCATTGCGATTTTAGCGAGAGCTTGTGTGTGGGCTGTGTTAAATGATGAAATCCTTCCCCTACATTTTCATACACAAATCAAATCAAGACAAGACAAGACATGACTGACTGACTAACTTTGTTTATATATATATATATATATATATATGCATATAAATATTTGTATATACGTATATTTACATACATTGCCGACTTTTTAACTTTCACAATAATTGTACTTTTTTCTGTTCTGCCTGCACTGGGCTCTATTACATTTGACCTCTTTCACAGCACACGCAGCTGCTGTCAGATCCAACAGAAAGGCACTCGTGACTTTAAAAGATCGCATTTATTGCCCAATCTTCCATCGTGCATTGTCTTCCACCATGGTCTGACTGTGTTTGCGTATTTACTGACTGCACCACCTGATTCCCAGTGGAATTCACCCAGTCACACAGCCTTCGTTCAATCAAAAATATATAGATTATGAAACATTATTTATTGATTGAAATCAAATCAAATTCAATTTTATACAAAAAATATTGTAAAATTATTTATTTTCTTATTATGATAATATATAGATATTTTAAATTGTCTTTTTTTCTGGGTTGGTTTTCTTCCCTCCCTCCTTCCTGCCTGTCTATTACCTGTGGCATAAAGAACCGTCCCAGCCCCGACTTGTCCTGAGCCCCACGCTCACTCACGCACAGCACAATTGCCTTCAAGAATGATAGAAATCCCACATTATTCTATTAAAAGCGAACTGCTGTCAGTCAATGGACATTCTACATCTTTGTAATAGGGATGTGCTTGGTGTTCAGGATCATTCGGTGTCTGCTTAAACGATATGGTTGTCAGTTCCGGTTCCTAATTTGCCCCTTTATGACGTATTTTCTCATAATCTGGATCATCCTGTATAGTTTTAAAAAAAATGTGATTTCAGCTGCGATGACTGAATTGTTAAATTGTTGTGTTTCACGCTACATTGACATTGCCTGTGCCAGTGCGCATCCATATCGCAGCGCATATATTCATTACTCGAAATATGCTCAAGTTTTCCAACATTAATTCCTTGAAATAACCCTTGTCGCAAATTTGCTCTCAATATAAAAAACAACACATTTTGTACCGATGGCAGCGGCTGCGTGGCCTAATGGATAACTGATTTGATTGAACACGCATTCGAGGACTGCCTGACAGGAGAAGAATCTGCTGTGGGATTTTGTTTTCCACATCTGTAAGATGGCAAATGACATAAGTTAGAAACATAGCAATTTTAGAGAGAGGCTGCGTATGGGCTGTGTGACATGATGAGCTCCTTCCCCCTTATTTTCAAATACAAATCAAATCAAGACAAGGCAAGACAAGACATGACTGACTGACTGACTAACGTTGTTTATATATATATATAGATATATAAGTATTTATATATACGTATAATTACATACATTCCCTAAATTTTAACTTTCACAATAAATGTACTTTTTCTGTTCTGCCTGCACTGGGCTCCATTACATTTGAGCTCTTTACTAGCACACGCAGCTGCTGTCAGATCCAGCAGAAAGGCACTCGCGACTTTAAAAGATCGCCTTTGTTGCCCACGATGGCTTGTCTTCCACCATGGGCTTACTGTGTTTCGAAAAAGGTAGTGTCTGCTGTGGGTTGTTCAGGGCAGTCTGTGAATCGCAGCCTCATTTGGTCCAGGTGCTTTCTGCAAATTTGTCCATTGTCTCGTTTGACGACAAACAACCTACTCCCTTCTTTAGCTATGACCGTGCCCGCGATCCACTTGGGACCATGTCCATAGTTCAGCACATACACGGTCATTCAGATAAATTTTCCGTGACACAGTAGCGCGACCATCATTTACATTTTGTTGCTGACGCCTGCTCTCGACCTGATCATGCAGTTTGAGGTGGACCAGCGAGAGTCTGCTTTTAAGTGTCCTTTTCATGAGTCGCTCAGCCGGGGGCACCCCTGTGAGCGAGTGGGGTCTCGTGCTATAGCTGAGCAGTATTCGGGACAGGCGGGTTTGGAGTGAGCCTTCTGTGACTCGTTTAAGGCTCTGTTTGATGGTTTGTAGTGCCCACTCTGCCTGCCCATTGGAGGCTGGTTTAACTGGGGTCGAGGTGACATGTTTGATCCCATTGCGGGTCATGAATTCTTTAAATTTGGCACTGGTGAAACATGACCCGTTGTCACTGACCAGTATGTCAGGCAGGCCGTGGGTGGTAAATATGGTCCTCAGGCTTTCAATGGTAGTGGTAGCGGTGCTTCCCGACATTATTTCACATTCAATCCATTTTGAAAAAGCATCCACCACCACCAGGAATATTTTACCTAGAAATGGGCCCGCATAGTTGACATGGATAATCGACCATGGTCTGGAGGGCCAGGACCACAAACTTAGTGGTGCCTCTCTTGGCGCGTTGGTCAACTGAGCACATACGCTGCATTGCCATACACAGGACTCTAAGTCAGAGTCGATACCGGGCCACCAGACGTGGGATCTGGCTGTCGCTTTCATCATTACGATACTCGGGTGTGTGCTGTGGAGATCCGAGATGAACATCTCCCTGCCCTTTTTTGTTAGCACGATGCGGTTGCTAAACATCAGGCAGTCTGCCTGATTGGACAGCTCGTCCTTTCGCCGCTCGAACGGCTTGATTGGCTCATGCATTTCAACGGGGGTGCTGGCCCAGCTCCCATGCAGTACATAGTTTTTTTACTAGAGACAGCAGAGGATCTTGGCTGGTGCAAGTCCTAATCTGTTGGGCCGTGACAGGTGATTTATCATTTTCAAACGCTTCCCTAACCATCAACAAATCAGCGGACTGCGCCACCATCAACAAGTTTGCAGGCTTCGCCATTTCCATCCCCGTGGTGGGCAATGGTAGCCGACTGAGAGCATCCGCGCAGTTCTCAGTGCCTGGCCTGTGGCGGATGGTATAGTTATACGCTGAGAACGTGAGTGCCCACCTTTGTATGCGGGCTGAGGCATTGGAATTTAACCCCTTGTTTTCAGCGAACAGGGATGTGAGGGGTATGTGATCGGTTTCCAGCTCAAATTTGAGGCCAAACAGGTACTGATGCGTTTTCTTTACCCCGAACACACATGCTAATGCCTCTTTCTCAATCATGCTGTAGGCCCTCTCGGCCTCAGACAGCTCCTGGAAGCATAGGCGACAGTTTGCAACTTGCCCGCAATGTCAGCTTGTTGTAATACACACCCGACACCGTACTAGGACGCATCACATGCTAGCACAAGTATTTTACATGGGTTATACAATACAAGCAGCTTGTTGGAGCATAAAAGGTTTCTGGCTTTCTCAAAAGCAATTACTTGTTTTTTTTTCCCCATACCCAGTTCTAACCTTTGTGCAATAACACATGTATGGGCTCTAAAAGGTGCTTAACCCCGGTAGGAAGTTACCAAAATAGTTGAGGAGTCCGAGGAACGACGGCAGATCCGTGACGTTCTGTGGCCTGGGCGCATTCCTGATAGCCTCTGTCTTGGCGTCTGTAGGCCGAATGCCGTCCGCCGTGATCTTTCTCCCCAAAAAACTCCACTTCTGTTGCCATGAAGACGCATTTCGACCTCGTCAGCCGCAGCCCTACACGATCCAGTCGCTGGAGGACCTCCTCCAGGTTTTGACTGTGTTCCGTGGTGTCCCGACCCATAACCAATATGTCGTCCTAAAAGACCACCGTGTGTGGTACTGACTTGAGTAGGCTCTCCATGTTTCTCTGGAAGATCGCTGCAGCCGACCGAATTCGAAACGGGCATCTGTTGTAGATGAATAGTCACTTGTGCGTGTTGGTGCAGGTGAGGCCCTTCGAAGAATCCTCCAGCTCCGACGCCATGTCGGCCGAAGTCAGGTCAAGCTTGGTGAACGCCTTGCCTCCTGACAGCGCGCCAAATAGGTCGTCTGTCTTAGGTCGCGGGTATTGGTCCTGTAGCGACAAATGATTTATAGTTACTTTATAATCGCCGCAAACCCTGACCGTGCCTTCACTTTTGTGTACTGGAACAATCGGGCTGGCAACTCGCTGAATTCCACGAGGGAGATGATGCCCTCGTGTTGCAGCCTGTCCAGCTCGATTTCCACTCTCTCCTCATCATGTGTGGTACCGCTCGCGCCTTGTGGTGAATGGGTCGTGTCTCTGGGACCAAGTGAATCCGCACCTTCGCCCCGGAAAATCTTCCAATGCCTGGCTCTGAAATGGAAGGAAATTTGTTCAGAACCTGGGTACATAAGGCCTCATCGTCATGTGATAGCGCTCGGATGGTATCCCAGTTCTAGCCGATTTTGCCCAGCCAGCTCCTTCCAAGCACTGTGGGGCCATCGCCCGGGACAATCCAGAGTGGCAGTTTGTGCACCGTGCCCTCGTAGGTGATGTTGACAATGGCACTGCCCAGGATAGTGGTAAGCGATTTGGTGTACATTCTCAGTTTCGTGTGGATGGGGCTTCGGGCTGGTCTGAATGCCTTGTTGCACCAGAGTCTCTCAAACATATTTTTACTCACGATGGATTGGCTAGCGCCAGTGTCTACTTCCATGGTTATGGGTAAACCATTCAATTTTACATTTAGCAGTTTAGGTGGACATTTCGTCGAAAAAGTGTGCACCCCGTGTACTTCAGCATTTGCCTCCTCTCTCTGAGGCTCGAAATTGCTTTGATCCACCATGGACCGATCTTCCTCTGCCACATGGTGGTTAGCAGGTATTGCAGAGCTTGCAGCTCATTCGCAAGGCCGTTGGAGATGCCCCATTCTTCCACAGCTCTTGCAAACATAACCTTTGAAGCGGCATGAATAGGCTGAATGGAAGCATCCACAATGCCAACAAGGTGTGAATTGCATTGCATTCATCCTTTGTTGGGGACTCTGAGTCATCTGGGTCACCTGAGGCCTGCTGACAGTTGCAGACTCGTGGTTTCTGCCCTGTACATGTCTGCTGACAAACACAGTTCCACTTAATTTATGAAGATTGCTAGCACTTGTGTGCTGAGAGGTTTGTTTGGTGTTATCACTGGTGGACATAAATACCTGTGTTATCGCAATGACCTTACTGAGGGCCGGTGTCTCTACAGCCAAAAGCATTCGGAGGATGGTCTCGTGGCCAATGCCCAGTACAAGAAAGTCTCTGAGCATTTGCTCCAGGTAGCAATCAAAGTCACATTATCCTGCAAGTCGCCTTAGCTCGGCGACGTAGCTCGCCACTTCCTGATCTTCAGATCGCTGGCACGTGTAAAACCGATACCTCACCAAAGCACGCTCTCCCTCGGGTTATGATGCTCCCGAATCAGTGTACACAGCTCCTCATACGACTTATCTGTGGGTTTCACTGGAGACAGAAGATTCTTCATGAGGCTGTAGGTCGGTGCCCCACAGAATGTGAGGAGGACCGCTCTCCTTTTTGCAGCACTTCATTCTCCGTCCAGCTCATTGGCTACAAACTACTGGTCTAGCCATTCGCCATAGGATTCCCAGTCCTCACCCTCCGAGAACTTCTTCAGGATGCCAACAGTTTGCTGCAAGTTTGTGTTGGATTCGTATTCCCGTCGCCAGTTATTGTGGTCCTAACACAGATGATGCTGCACACAGGGAGGTTAAAGTAAGAGTGACCTCAGTCTTTCATAAGACACTCCAGAGTGAGAAGCTCGCCTTAGGGGCCGGCTTACATACAGTGCTCCCAAGTAGTGCTGGGATCCCTTGGAACTTCAGGGGATGAGCTCCCTGATGGCAGAACATGGGAGTGCTTGCTTTACAGATACACAACACATACATTGCCTCAACTTTGATTTCTGCCAACATCCCTTGTGTTTAACCTTCGCCGCACCTCCGGCACGATCTCTCACCGTTCCTCCACCACGACCTCTCACCGTTCCACCACCACGACCTCTCGTCACTCCTCCACCACGACTTCTCACCGCTCCTCCACCACGACCTCTCACCGCTCCTCCACCACGACCTTTCACCGTTCCAACACCACGATCTCTCACCGCTCCTCCACCACGACCTCTCACCACTCCTCCACCACGACCACTCACCGCTCCTCCACCACGACCTATCATCGCTCCTCCACCACGACCTCTCACCGTTCCTCCACCACGATCTCTCACCGTTCCTCCACCAAGATGTCTCACCGTTCCTCCACCACGATCTCTCACCGTTCCTCCACCACGATCTCTCACCGTTCCTCCACACTGACCTTCGAGTTCCTCCGCTGTACCTGGGTCACGCCGATGTTCCTGCCCATGCACCAAACGGCGACCTGGGTTTTTATGACGTGCAGCAGAGCACGTCTCCAGCTTTCCTCGTTAACCCTTGCCACTGGACCAAGACCTCGCTCTGTCAAGCCCGTGTGGTGGCTGGTGTGCAATGGTCACACCACATGAAAACCATCCACCCACAGGCATCTTCCACCCTTTGATTGGAGTTCAGGACTGCAACATCGGGTCCTTCATTGAAACACCTGTTAACCCATGTGGAAGTAAGCCTTCCTCGTTCGATGATCCACCTATTATGATGATGATGATGATGTGTGGGACCTTTCCAAATGCCTGCTGGAAACCATCAGATTAAACCTAGTAAGACCCGTCCCTTGATTCAGTTTTCACTGACCTTGCCTTAGGAAGGCTATATTGGCTTTGGAGGGAGCACTGTGTCTGTTTCCCATAATGATACCTGGATTCCAAGGTTTAAATTAAGATATGAGATTACACCCACTGGAAATTACAGGGTCGAGCAGTGATTTGATCAAAATTTTCAAGATAATAAGGGAGCAGATAGATTAGGTGGAGAGAAATGATTCCCGCTGGTTGGGGAGTACCAGACTAGGGGACATAGTCTAAAGATTAGAGCCAGACGTTTCAGGAGTGAAATTCGGAAACATTCCTACACACACATGGTGGGAGAGGAATGGAACTCCCTTCTGCAAAGGGCAGTTGGTGCGGCGTCAGTTGTTCATTTTACATCGCATTTTGACCAAAATTATTAAGGAATATGGGCCAAAGGTGGGTATATGGAGTTTCGTCACAGATCAGCCATGATCACATTGAATGGCGGAACCGGCTCGAGGGGCTGAATGGCCTCCTCCTGTTCCTGTGTAACAGGCTCGAGGGGCTGAATGGCCTCCTGCTGTTCCTGTGTAACAGGTTCGAGGGGCTGAATGGCCTCCTCCTTTTCCTGTGTCACAGGCTCTAGGGGCTGAATGGCCTCCTCCTGTTCCTGTGTAACAGGCTCGAGGGCCTGAATGGCCTCCTCCTGTTCCTGTGTAACAGGCTCGAGAGGCTGAATGGGCCTCATCCTGTTCCTGTGTAACAGGCTCGAGGGGCTGAATGGGCCTCCTCCTGTTCCTGTGTAACAGACTCGAGGAGCTGAATGGGCCTCCTCCTGCTCCTGTGTAACAGGCTCGAGTAGCTGAATGTGCCTCCTCCTGTTCCTGTGTAACAGGCTGAAGGGGCTTAATGGGCCTCCTCCTGTTCCTGTGTAACAGGCTCGTGGGGCTGAATGGACTCCTCCTGTTCCTGTGTAACAGGCTCGAGGTGCTGAATGGGCCTCCTCCTGTTCCTGTGCAACAGGGTAGAGGGTCTGAATGGGCCTACTCCTGTTCCTCTGTAACAGGCTCAAGGGGCTGAATGGACCTCCTCCTGTTCCTGTGTAACAGGCTCATGGGGCTTAATGGGCCTCCTCCTGTACCTGTGTGTAAGGTCTGGGAAACAAATGGAGGTGATATGAGAAAACATAAACTAAATGGTATTATGTTAAAAGGGTAGTCGAAGGATTGAGTGATTTACACACATAAATCTTTGAAGCTGGGTAGATAAGTTGCTAAGTTGTTTAAAAACAATACAGGGCCCTTGGCTTTACATGTCGTGAAATGGAGGACACCAGCGAGGAAGTTATACCATACCTTTTCAATCCCGGTTTAGGTCTCAGTTTGGAGAACTGTTTACAGTTCTGAGCACCACAATTTAGGAAGGATATCAAGGCATTGGAGAGAACGTAAGAAATATATAAGAAACATGTTCTGTTGTTGTTGAAGACACAAAAACAGGCATTCATCGAGAATCAACCTGCAGGTGACCACACATAACTAAAGAGAGCCAGAGAGACTGACAGAATCGGGAAACACCGGCAAATAGACAAGAGATATTGACAAGGACTGAAAGAACTTTGCGATCAGAAAATTGACGGCCCAGCTGTGGTTAATGACACGGCTTTTGATGATTGATCTCCTTACAAGCCTTGAAATTCAGGAGAACCGGTTTCGTGGTATGAAGCTCGAGATAAACCCACGGGGCGATGCTAACAGGCGCCTGGCAGCAATCAGCGACCGGAAGATGCTACTTTAGCAGGCCCGGCTCATTCAGTCGGCATAGTATTAGACTTTTAATCTCCGGGTCGTGGGATCGAGCCCCATGTTGGGTGAATTATTTTCCTTCAACTTTTATGGTGCTTTCACAGGAAAACATCATTAATGAACCCACAATCTTCTTTTGCACAATGAAAGAAATGCGAACTGAGGGAGAGTTGTTCATTTGATCATTTGTTCTGTATAAGAACACAAGAACCAGGCACAGTAATCGGCCATTTGTCCCTTCGAGCCTGCCTTCTTTTGCACTGAAACAAATTATAACCGTGTTTTTAAATTAGCGAGATATGAAAAGGGCACATTTCAATGTTTCACAAAACCATTCCTTTCGCTACAGCCACCCAGGATCGATTCCCGGTTTGAGAGGTAACTTTGATATCGTTGTTTGTCATTGAAGTGGGGTCATTTTATTAAGTTCGATGGATCTCCCAAAGCAATTGAGAGTGGTGTCCAAACAAATGAGTTTGTAATTAAAAACACTGAATGTCAGGAGCTGGATTTGAACCCACACCACCAGAAGAGACTGTGAACTGAACACAGCACCTTAGACCGGTTGGCCATCCTGACTGTTAGATACTCTAGTTGCATGTTATTACTCTGGAATGTTTCAGACCGGACACTTGTTCAGTGTTACTATAAGGACCAATGACCGGGATATTCTCTCCCCCATGGTTTTCCTGAGCATGTGCTCGGCGTCTGGGGCTTTGGTCCGGGTCCGAGGTAGCTTGCATCATGTGACAATGCACACCGGACTGCTCTTGTTCCATTTTATCGCACATTAGTTTTTGGTTCAAAAAATATATCAGAAAGAAGACATGAACCCACATCTTCAGAGGAGACAGTGACCTGAACACAGAACCTTAGACCGCTCGGCCATCCTGATTATTCAGTGCTTTGTGTGGCCACTTGCAGGTTGATTTTGAACTTTTGTGTCCTGTCACATGAAATAAATGAGGGCAGCAGGCTTGTCTCTGCCTGACACCGGGGAAACAGTGAGACAGACATTGCATCGTGTTCAGGTTTAATCACAGCAATATCCGCAGTCAGGAGCTGAAAAGGACGAAGAGCTGAAAAAACACAAGAAAAAAGCTAAGAAATGTCAGCAATTGTGGTAAACTCTTGAATGTGTTTCCTGCTCGTTTGGTGATGCGGTGCTCACAGAGGGAGCCCGGATGCAGAAAGTAAATCTTTCATTCAAAATCTTTAAAATAATGACATGCAACAAATTAAACTGTGTGTCGGGGGATGGGGATGGGTGAAGATTATTTGTTTTATTCCCCATTCATTAACCGACAGCGTTGTTTTGTAGAATTGATACTGAGGGACAGTGGAAACTTCAATAACTGAACTTTAGCTATTTAAGGATTTTGAATCATTGATGAAGTTTTCTCCCCTTACTGACTTTAATCACTCTGTATGTTGGAGACTGGTTTAAAATGTTCAGTGCTCATGCGAAAAGGAACCGGGGGCGAATTTTGTTCAATTTATTTCACAGCAAAAATAGTCTCCAAAATAATGTTTCTACCCGTGCTCGAACGGGGTACCTTTCGGGTGTGAGGCAAAACTGACAACCGCTACACTACAGAATCACTGTGGGTAAAGTAATCTTAGGAATATAACCAGAGCTTTAACCGACACAGCTGGCCGAAACGTCAGGAGCTGGTTTTACGAGAATAGAATGAAGGTGCTATATTTAAGAAGGCTGTGAGTGTGGCAGGAATTGATCTCGTGTTTCCCAGACTTCACCCATAGGAACAGGAGATGGCCATTTAGCACCGAGTGGTTAGGATCTGGGATGCACGTCTTGAAAGGGCGGTGGAGGCAAATTCAATCTTATCTTTCAGACGGGAGTTGGATAAGTTTCTGAAGGAAAAACAATTGCAGGGCTACGGGGAAAGGGTGGGGGAGTGGAACTCGCTGAGAGTCGGCACGGGCTCGTTGGGCCGAATGGCCTTCCGTGCTGTAACCATTCCATGATTCGATAAGTTATTGGCACATTTCATAGTGTGGGTGGGAGCACAACATTGCAAAGGGACATGGATTGAGTCAGCAAAACTAGAGGCATCTGATTCAGGAGATTCGCGGGCGTGGAAATTTCGGAGTTTAATGACTTTGAAAGGAACATTTTTGTTTTGTGCCTTTTCGGTCAGAGGTTTTCCATGAAAGCAACATGAAATGAAAAGAAATCGCCCAACGTGGGGCTCGAACCCACGACCCTGAGATTAAGAGTCTCATGCACTTCCGACTGAGCTAGCCAGGTTTCGGACCAACGCACGTTTTTATCACTCATTGCAGCCAGGCGCCTGTTGGCTCTGCCCCAGATGTTAAAACTTGCTGTTGAAGAACTGACAGGGTCTTCTTCAATGGTGGACCAGGCTCGAGGGGCCGAATGGCAAACTCTGGCCCCCTAATCCGTATGTGTTTATGTTTACGTCTTTATGCGGAGCTCCTTCAGGGTGAACGAGCCAAAGGAGGACAGCGGAAAAGTTACAAGGACACCCTCAAAGCCTACCTGGTAAAGTGCAACATCACCACTGACACCTGGCAGACCATGGCCGCAGACAGCCCGAGCTGGAGAAAGTCCATCCGGGAGGGCGTTGAGCTCTTTGAGGCTCGATGCAACGATAATGAAGAGACCAAGCGCAGGCAGCGGAAGGAGCACGCGGCACACCAGTCCCAACGACCCCTTCCCTCGACGTATGTCTGTCCCACCTGTAACAGGATCTGTGGCTCTCATATCGGACTGTTCAGCCATCAAAGGATTCACTTTGGGAGTGGAAGCAAGTCCTCCTCGATCCCGAGGGACTGCCTCTGATGGTGTCGATGATATGTGTGTGAGGCGAACGTGTTAACCGCGACACTGCGGAAACATCTCCACTTTCAGCACCAGATTACCAGAATAAAACCCAATATGAACGGGAGAAAATTTCCTCATATGCTCAGACCAAAATATATCATATGACAATAGAATTTTATGAATTAATAAATGATGTTTAAATCAATGCTTCTATTTTTTTTACACAGTAGATGCATAAAGATGTGTAAAAGAGATGAACTATTTTTTTTATAAGGTTTTGAATTAAAAGTACAATATCCCTGACCGGGAATCGAACCCGGGTCGCAGCTGTGAGAAAGCAGCTCCGTAACACAGGACTCTGTGCTCTACGGGCTGTTCCCAGGGGCACACACCGAGACAGACATCATCTGCTGCTGGAGGGCCATCAACTCAGTCAAAGATGCTCTTTGGTCTTGCCGAAACTTGCTGGTCTTCCAGAGCAAGGAGATGTCCACCTCTGCGTGTTGCAGACTGGCGCAATCCAATATCCAGGATTACGTGCTGAGGGACGCACTTAAAAGTGGTGCAGTTGCCGAAAAGGCAGGGTGGGGAAGGGCCACAGTTTAAAGCCCTTCTAACACGGTAAACCCCGAGCCAGGAATCAATATAAAACTCCCCTCGGGCCGTACTTGTAACTTCTTTATTGTGTACATGGAGCACCAGGATCTGTAAACACATCTGTAGTGCCATGTACAATGTAAGGTCTGTTTCGTGATGCACGTTGAAAAAAAGTGTAAATGTACCGTTACCCATTCCATGTACTGTACAGTGACACGTGTGATGTAATTTGTTGAATGTACTACAAGGTATCCCGTATTGTACCGAATTGTACTGGAACTGAAAAGCAAGGGAATATATCGACAGGAACTGCCGTCAGAACCCAAATGTAGTGTGTGGGATTACTGACCGCAGCTAAATGTACTGAACTGCTTTTGAATGTACTGTACAAATTTTTATATGAATAAAGTATTTTTTTAAAGAAAAAAATATTCTCTGCCTGACACCGGGGAAACAGTGAGACAGACCTTGGAGCAAGGGTCTGGTTATTGCCAAACAGCAAAAGAAATATTAATTCTGGAAGAACAATATCCGAACGAACAGTGACCCCGACGTGATTTAAACACGTAACCTTCGGATCTAAAGTCAGACACACTACCGTTGCACCATGAGACCTACATAGCGTGCTGGAGATGTTCCTCTATATGAAGGTTCTGTAATACAAGGGTCTTTAAAATCTCCGTCCATTCCCACCACGTATCACAAGCAGCACTCACCTGACATGCACCGTATGGTTTCTTCTTAAAGTTTTCTCTTGCTTTCACGGGAAACCATCATTAATTAACCCCTCACCTTCTTTTGCACAATCAAACAAATGCTAACTCAGGAACAGTCCGTACTTCAATCATTTGTCCTGTGCTTTGCATCTTTACTCGAAAAGCATATCTCATTTTACTCACTGTGTGAAAGCTTTCTGGTTCAAAATCTTGATTGCCGATTACACCACGAATCTGGGGCAACTATTTTCAAATTTAACAGCACCGGTTATTCCTACCATGCACACAAAATACAATCAGTAGTGAAGATAAAATCCCAACATGCGCATTTTCAGATTCAACGCAGTAGCATTTCAAATAAAGTGAAAGAATTTTACACTGGAAAGATTTGCAAGTGTTGCTTGTATTTGTGTCTTTAATTCAACTTTGTGGCGTCTGACTCCCGTTCATGCCACTGCTGAATAAGAAAGGAGGGTTTGACATTGACCAGACTGCACTGCCCCTGATATTTGTGAGCTCATCCGTCATATTCAGTGGATTCTCGCTCTTTGATGGGCTGCAGTGTAGCGGATATCACGTTGGCCTCACATTGAGTAATGTTGAGAGGGAAGACTCATCAGGGGAGGGCAGCAGCAGCCAAGTTCATTGCACCGTGGCTGGCTCTGCTACACAGGAGGGCAGGAAAAAGAGTGGGACAGCGATAGTGATAGGGGATTCGATTGTAAGGGGAATAGATAGGCGTTTCTGAGGCCGCAACCGAGACTCCAGAGGGTATGTTGCCTCCCTGGTGCAAGGGTCAAGGATGTCTCGGAACGGGTGCAGGACATTCTGAAAATGGAGGGTGAACAGCCAGTTGTAGTGGTGCACATTGGTACAAAAGATTTAGGTAAAAAAATGGATGAGGTCCTACGAGATGAATTTAAGGAGCTAGGAGCTAAATTAAAAAGTAGGACCTCAAAAGTAGTAATCTCGGGATTGCTACCAGTGCCACGTGTTATTCAGAGTAGGAATTACAGGATAGCTCAGATGAATACGTGGCTTGAGCAGTGGTGCAGCAGGGAGGGATTCAAATTCCTGGGGCATTGGAACCGGTTCTGGGGGAGCTGGGACCAGTACAAACCAGACGGGCTGCACCTGGGCAGGTCCGGAACCAATGTCCTAGGGGGAGTGTTTGCTCATGCTGTTGGGGAGGAGTTAAACTAATATGGCATGGGGATGGGAAGCAATGCAGGGAGACAGAGGGAAACAAAATGGAGACAGAAACAAAAGACAGAAAGGAGATGAGTATAAGTGCAGGGCAGAGAAACCCAAGGCAAAAACCAAAAAGGGCAACTGTGCAGCAAAATTCTAAAGGGTCAAAGTGTAATAAAAAGGCAAGCCTGAAAGCTCGGTGCCTCAATGCGAGGAGTGTTCAGAACGCAGGAGAGGGCTCTGAGCTAGTTAGAGTGGGTGAGAGCACAGATAAACAGGACCTCAAGAAAGAATGCAAAAGGCAGGAGGCAACAGAGCAGAGTAGCACTGGGGTAAGTGTAAATCACAAGGTGATAGGAAGGGACAATATGTATGAATATAAAGGGGCTGCAGGAGGGGTCAATACAAAAAATCATGGTTTAAAAACTAGTATTAAACACTCTACCTAAACGCACGCAGCATTCAAAATAAAGTAAATGAGTTGACGGCACAAATCATGACAAATGGTTATGATTTTGTGCCCATTACAGAAACGTGGTTGCAGGGTGGTGAAAACTGGGAATTAAACATACAGGGGTAGCTGACAATTCGGAAAGATAGACAAGAAGGGAAAGGAGGTGGGGTAGCTCTGTTAATAAAGGATGATATTAGGGCAGTTGTGAGAGATGATATTGGCTCTAATGAATAAAATTTTGAAACATTGTGGGTGGAGATTACAGATAATAAAGGGAAAAAGTCACTGGTGGGCGTAGTTTATATGCCCCCAATTAATAACTTGACAGTGGGGTGGGCAATAATCAAGGGAATAATGGAGACATGTGAAAAAGGAACGGCAGTAATCATGGGGGATTTTAACCTACATATTGATTGGTCAAATCAAATCGCACGGGGTAGCCTGGAGGAGTAATTCATAGAATGCATACGGGATTGTTTCTTAGAACAATATGTTACAGAACCGACAAGGGAGCAAGCTATCTTAGATCTGGTCCTGTGCAATGAGACAGGAATAATAAACGATCTCCTAGTAAAAGATCCTCTCGGAATGAGTGATCACTGTATGGTTGAATTTGTAATATAGATTGAGGGTGAGGAAATAGTGTCACAAACGAGCGTACTATGCTTAAACAAAGGGGACTACAGTGGGATGAGGGCAGAGTTGGCTAAAGTAGTTGGGAACACAGACTAAACGGTGACACAATTGAGGAACAGCAGAGGACTTTTAAGGAGCTCTTTCACAATGCACAACAAAAATATATTCCAGTGAAAAAGAAGGGCAGTAAGAGAAGGGATAACCTGCCGTGGATAACCAAGGAAATAAAGGAGAGTATCAAATTAAAAACCAATGCGTATAAGGTGGCCAAGGTTAGTGGGAAACTAGAAGATTGGGAAAATTTTAAACGACAGCAAACAATAAATAAGAAAGCAATAAAGAAAGGAAAGATAGATTACTAAATTAAACTTGTGCAAAACTTAAAAACAGATAGTAAAAGCGTTTACCCATATATAAAACGGCAAAGAGTGACTAAAGTAAATGTTGGTCTCTCAGAAGATGAGAAGGGGGATTTAAAAATGGGAAATGTGGAAATGGCTGAGATCTTAAACAATTATTTTGCTTTGGAAGACACAAAAACCATGCCAGAAATTGCTGGTTACAGGAATGTGGGAAGGGAGGACCTTGAGACAATCACTATCACTAGGCGGGTAGTGCTGGACAGGGTAATGGGACTCAAGGTAGACAAGTTCCCTGGTCCGGATGAAATGCATCCCAGGTTTTTAAAAGAGATGGCGGAAGTTATAGCAGATGCATTGGCTATAATCTTCCAAAATTCTATGGACTCTGGGGAGGTACCAGCGGATCGGAAAGCAGCTAATGTAACGCCTCTGTTTAAAAAAGGGGCAGAAAAAAGGCAGGTAACTATAGGCCGGTTAGTTTAACATCTCTCGTGGGGAAAATGTTTGAAACTATCATTAAGGAAGAAATAGCGGGACATCTAGATAGGCTTAGTGCAATCGAGCAGTCACAGCATGGATTCATGAAGGGGAAATCATGTTGAACTAATTTACTGGAATTCTTTGAGGATATAACGAGCATGATGGATAGAGGTATACCGATGGATGTGGTGTATTTAGATTTCCAAAAGGCATTCGATAAGGTACTACACAAAAGGTTACTTTCGAAGATAGAGGTACGCGGACTCAGAGGATATGTATTAGCATGGATCGAGAATTGGCTGGCGAACAGAAAGCAGAGAGTCGGGATAAATGGGTGCTTTTCAGGTTGGAAATCGGTGGTTAGTGGTGTGCCACAGGGATCGGTGCTGGGACCTCAACTATTTGCAATATACATAGATGACCTGGAAGAGGGGACAGAGTGTAGTGTAACAAAATTTGCAGATGACACGAAGATTAGTGGGAAAGCGGGTTGTGCAGAGGACACAGAGAGGCTGCAAAGAAATTAGGATAGGTTAAGCGAATGGGCTAAGGTTTTGCAGCTGGAATACAATGTCGGAAAGTGTGAGGTCATCCACCTTGGGAAAAAATACAGTAAAAGGGAATATTATTTGAATAGGGAGAAATTACAACATGCTGCGGTGCAGAGGGACCTGGGGGTCCTTGTGCATGAATCCCAAAAAGTTAGTTTGCTGGTGCAGCAGGTAATCAGGAAGGTGAATGGAATGTTCGCTTTCATTGCGAGAGGGATGGAGTACAAAAGCAGGGAGGTCCTGCTGCAACTGTACAGTGTATTCGTGAGGCCGCACCTGGAGTACAGCGTGCAGTTTTGGTCACCTTACTTAAGGAAGGATATACTGGCTTTGGAGGGGATACAGAGATGATTCACTCGGCTCATTCAGCAGATGAGGGGATTACCTTATGATGATAGATTGAGGAGACTGGGTCTTTACTCGGTGGAGTTCAGAAGGATGAGGGGTGATCTCATAGAAACATTTAAAATAATGAAAGGGATAGACAAGATAGAGGCAGAGAGGTTGTTTCCACTGGCAGGGGAGACTAGAACTAGGAGGCACAGCCTCAAAATACGGGGGAGCCAATTTAAAACCGAGTTGAGAAGGAATTTCTTCTCCCAGAGGGTTGTGAATCTGTGGAATTATCTGCACAAGGAAGCAGTTGAGGGGAACTCATTGAATGTATTCAAGTCACAGATGGATAGATATTTAACCACTAAGGGAATTAAGGGTTACGGGGAGCGGGCGGGTACGTGGAGCTGAGTCCACGGCCAGATCAGCCATGATCTTGTTGAATGGCGGAGCAGGCTCGAGGGGCTAGATGGCCTACTCCTGTTCCTAATTCTTATGTTTCTTATGTTTCTTATGGAGTAGGCGTCGACTAAAACCAAAAACATTTTTGTAAGGACCTGCGTAGTCCTCATGGATGCGTGCCCAAGGCTTGGTGGGCCAGGACCAGGGGCTAAGGGGGGCTTCCCTGGGCGCATTACCCAGTTGGGCAAACGTGTTGCACCTGCGAACACAAAGTTCCAGATCTGCGTCTATCCCTGGACATCAAATGTGTGATTTGGCAATTGCCTTCCTCATGACAATGCCCGGGTGCTCATTGTGGAGTTCTCTGATGAACAGCTCTCTGCCCATGTGGTTTTTACGCGGTTTCCCCACAGTAGGCAATCGGCCTGAATCGAGAGTTCATCCCTGCGCCTGTGGAATAGTTTAACTTCCTCAGGGCGTGCCCTGTACGGGGCTGCCCAGTCCCCATTCAGGACACATTTATTGACCAGAGACAATAGCGGGTCTCTATTTGTCTAGACTTTAATCTGACGGGCTGTCACGGGTGAGCCTTCGCTTTCGAAAGCTTCAACAGCCATGACCATCTCAGCACCATGCTCGGTAGCCCCCTCAGTGGTGGCTAGTGGGAGCCTGCTGAGTGCATCGGCGCAGTTTTCGGTGCCCGGTCTGCGCCGAATTGTGTAGTGATAGGCGGCTAACGTGAGTGCCCACCTCTGTATGCGGGCCGATGCGTTTGCATTTATGGCCTTGTTGTCGGACAAAAGGGACGTTAGGGGTTTGTGATCTCTCTCCAGCTCAAATTTCCTGCCAAACAGGGACTGATCCATTTTCTTAACCGCATGTACACATGCGAGCGCCTCATTTTCTACCATCCCATAGCCCCTTTCTGCCTGGGACAGACTTCTGGAGACCTAAGCTACCGGCTGTAACTGACCCTTGGCAGTGACATGCTGCAACACACACCCGACACCATAGGACGACGCATCGCACGTTAACACAAGTTTCTTACATGGGTCATATAGCGTTAACAGAGTGTTGCAACATAAAAAATTGCGTTCTCTATTAAAGCCCTTTCCTGGCTGTCCCCCCAGACACATGCGCGACCTTTGCGTAGGAGCATGTGTCGCGGCTCTCGCAGCATGCTCAATTTGGAAGAAAGTTAACAAAATAGTTCAGGAGCCCCAGGAACGAACGCAGCTCCGTCGTGTTACGGGATCTGGGTGCTCTCTGGATCGCTTCCGTTTTGGAGGCAGTTGGGCTGATCCCGTCTGCTGCTACCCTGCTCCCCAGGAATTCAACCTCTGGAGCTAGGAAGACGCACTTCGCATTTTCCAGTCGCAGCCCTATCCGGTACAGTCTGCGTAGCACCTCCTACAGATTGTGGAGGTTTTCTTCAGTATCGTAACCCGTGATGAAGATGACCTGAAAAAGCACCATCCCTGGAATCGACTTGAGGAGGCTTTCCATATTTCATTGGAAGATCGTGGCAACCGAGCGAATCCCGAACGGACATCTGTTGTACTCAAACAACCCCTTGTGTGTCGTGACGGTGGTCAGCTTCTTCGACTCACTCGCCAGCTCCTGGGTCATGTAAGCTGAGGACAGGTCTAATTTTGAAAAAAGTTTGCCACCGGATATAGTCGCAAAGAGGTCCTCCGCTATCAGTAGCGGGTACTGGTCTTGTAGTGACACCCAATTGATGGTGGCCTTGCAATCACCACATATCCTGACCGACCCATCCGCCTTGAGCACCGGCACAATCGGGCTCGCTCAGTCACTGAATTCGACTGGCGATATGATGCCTTCCCTTAGCAGGCAGTCCAATTCGCCTTCTATCTTTTCCCGCATCACGTACGGCTCCGCCCTGGTCTTGTGGTGTACTGGCCTGGCGTCCGTGTTTATGTGAATCACTACCTTGGCCCCTATGAAAGTGCCAATGCCGGGTTGAAATAATGAGTCAAATTTGTCCAGGATCTGTGAGCATGATACTCGCTCCACAGAGGAAATTGCATTGACATCGTCCCATTTCCAGTTCATGACAGCAAACTTTTTGGGTCACGACTACCATGGCGCTGCCTAGCACCGGAATGATGTCATTTGTGTATGTTCGCAGCTGTGCGTCAATCGGCAATAATTTTAATTTTGGCCTCCTGTCCTTGGACGCCCACAACCTTTTGAGCTATTTGATACCCATCAGGGACTGGCTGGCCCACGTGTCTAGCGCCACTGATACTGGGATGCCATTGAGGAGCACTTTCATCATTATCGGTGGCGTCCTTGTGGATGAACTGTATACATGCTGCACATGAACTCGCTGAACTTTAGCTTCCAGCGATTTCCCCCAGTGTCCATTTCTGCAATTTCTGCAGGTATTTTGCTCATCTCTGCAAACTCCGGCTGAGTGTGTGCATGCACGACTCCAACATGAGCTGCTGTTGGAAACAAAATGTCTCTTGCCAGTCGATCGTCACTGACTGCCCCGTGATTGTCCTTGAGTGCACCATTAACAGGTGTTGATGGCCCCATTACTGGCCGCATTGTCCCTTGCAATGACGTGAATCGCCGTTCAGCTTACCATTGTCTCTGTCGAACTCCCCCTCTGGGTTCGGCTACATATTGGGGCATGCCTGACTGCCCTTGGCTGCCTGGAGAAGTGTGTGATGCTTTAACAATGTTGAATCTCTGTCCCAACCATTGCTTAACACAGTACCTCTCGTCAGTTCTGCTCGTGGCCATGCTCGCGTGGATTAAATCCCAGTTTCTCGTCGCCATTGATACGTCCTTACTATACAGTGTAAATGCACACGATGCCCATGCTTCAGAGAAGGTCAGTCTGTGACCTGTCCTTTATTCCTTAGCACTCAAGTGATGGAAGTGGGTGGAGCTTCCCCTTTTACACCTGAAGATCCAGGTTAGGATTGTCTCCCACAAGTTCACCACCTAGTGGTCAATGTTCTCGCAGTGTACAACTTAGGTCAGATTATACATGGGTTACAATGCTGGTTGAATACATGACAGTCTCGGCCTCACTCCCTCTGGAGCTGGGGACGAGCGATTAGTCGATGGGTTGTTTTCGGCTTCAATCTGCTGTTGTCCAGCGAGGCGGAGATGTAGGATGCTTTAATAATCTCTCACAACTCAACTGAAAGCAGCCGGAACGTGCAGCTTTGAGAGGGGCTTTCTGCACCGTCAGGGCTGGAAACGGGAGGGAGTGAGAGGCGCTGTGTAGAGTTTGAGTCTGTACAGAACTGTACAGAGAAACCAGCCAGTGTAACAGGGCTGTGAGACACTATATTTTTGTTCATGGTATAGTATTGGCAGTCCCTCGTATCGATGATGACTTGTTTCCACACGAAAAAGGGATGAGTTTACAGGTTTTCGATGAGGGATCTGACAATCTAGGTCCAGAACTACATCCTGAAGGGTGGAAGATGCTTGTGGGTGGATTGTTTTAATGTGGGGTGACCGTTGCACACCAGCCACCACACGGGGGCGAGGTCTTGGTTCATGGGCGAGGTCTTGGTTCAGTGGCAAGGATTACCCAAGACGACCATAGACCAAGCTCTGTTGCATGGACCTAGTGTGTACACATGCGCCGACTATCCATAGATCGCAGTGTGGGCTGGCCCGTGCTGTCCCTGGTCCCTCGCCTCTCCTGAGCACCGATCACGACGCTCCTGGGCCCCGATCTCTCACCGCGTCTCCGCTCCGATCAAAAATGGAGCAGTCAGAAACAGGACATCAATTAGCCTCTCTTATCTTGGAGACATCAAATATATACACTGTTATTTGAAATATCAAAATATTAAACTCCAGCCTCGTTGAAGGATTATTACCATCAGCAGAAACAAACACCAACTTTGTTAATATTGAACCATTAATGTCAATTATTCCATTTTTTCTAATATTTAATTGAACAATGTTCAAAATGTTTCCACCCGGTTTCAAACCAGGAACCTTTCGCGTGTTTGGCGAACGTGATAACCACTACACTGCAGAAACACTGCGATTGACATGGTGCTAGGAACATAACCAGAGCTTTAACCTACTCAGCTGGCCGATACTTCAGGAGCTGGTTTTACGAGAATAGAATAATGGTGCTCCATTTAGGAAGGCTGTGAGTGTAGCAGGAATTGATCTCGTGTTTCCCAGACTTTACACATAGGAACAGGAGCGAGTGGTTAGGATCTGGGATGCACGGCTTGAAAGGGCGGTGGAGCCAGACTGAATCTTATCTCTTAGATGGGAGTTGGATAAGTGTCTGAAGGAAAAACAATTGCTGGGCTCCGGGGAAAGGGCGGGGGAGTGGGACTCGCTGAGAGTCGGTACGGTCTCGACTGGCCGAATGGCCTTCCGTGCTATAACCATACCATGTTTCGATAAGTTAGTGGCACATTTCATAGTGTGGGTGGGAGCACAACATTGCAAAGGGACATGGATTGAGTCGGCAAAAGTAGAGGCATCTGATTCAGGAGATTCGCGTGGCACGGAAATTCGGGAGTTTAATGAATTTGAAAGGAACATTTTTGTTTTGTGAAGTTTCGGTCAGAGAAATGTTTGGGAAAGGAATTTTTTGCAGAAAGGGATGCAGCATTTAACCTTCTGCCTTAACACTTCTTTCTGGGTGTCAGGTCACATTTCATTTCAATGTTATTCTTCCAGAATTGCTATAAGAACATAAGAATTAGGAACAGGAGTGGGCCATCTAGCCCTTCGAGCCTGCTCCAACTTCCCCAACATCGGGAACAATCTACCCGCATCTAACCAGTCCTGTGCCATCAGAATCTTGTATGTTTCGATGAGATCCCCTCTCATCCTTCCAAACTCCAATGTATAAAGGCCCAGTTGATCTAGTCTCTCCTCATATGTCAGTCTAGTCATCCCGGGAATCAGTCTGGTGAAACTTCGCAGCACTCCCTCAATAGCAAGAACGTCCTTCCTCAGATTAGGAGACCAAAATTGAAAACAATATTCCAGGTGAGGCCTCACCAAGGCCCTGTACAACGCTAGTAAGACCTCCCTGCTCCTATGCTCAAATCCCCTAGCTATGAAGGCCAAAATACCATTTACCTTTTTCCTGCCTGCTGTACCTGTAAGCCAACTTTCAGTGACTGATGAACCATGACACCCAGGTCTCGTTGCACCTCCCTTTTCCTAATCTGCCACCATGCATAAAATATTCTGTCTTCACATTTTTGCCCTCAAAGTGGATAACCTCACATTTATCCACATTATACTGCATCTGCCATGAATTTGCCCACACACCTAACAAGTCTAAGTGACCCTGCAGTCTCTTAGCGTCCCCCTCACAGCTCACACCGTCACCCAGTTTAGTCTCATCTGCAAACATGCAGATATTACACTCAATTCCTTCATCCAAATCATTGATGTACATTGTAAAGAGCTGGGGTCCCAGCACTGAGCCCTGCGGCACTCCACTAGTCACTGCCTGCTATTTTAAAAAGGACCCTTTATTCCCGACTCTCTGCTTCCTGTCTGCCAACCAGATCTCGATCCACGTCAGTCTATTACCCCCTATACCATGTGCTTTGATTTTGCACACCAATCTCTTGTGTGGACCCTTGTCAAAAGCCTTTTGAAAGTCCAAATACACCACATCCACTGGTTCTCCCTTGTCCACTCTGCTAGTTACATCCTCAAAAATTCCAGAAGATTTGTCAAGCATAAATCCATCCCTTTCATAAATCCATGCTGACTTGGACCGATCCTGTCACTGCTTTCCAAATGCGCTGCTGTTTCATTTTTAATAATTGATTGCAACATTTCCCCATGACTGATGTCAGGCTAACCGGTCTATAATTACTCGCTTTCTCTCTCCCTCCCTTCTTAAAAAGTGGTTTTACATTAGCTAACCTGCAGTCCATAGGAACTGATCCAGAGTCAATCGACTGTTGGAAAATGATCACCCATGCATCCACCATTTCTAGGTCGACTTCCTTAAGTACTCTTGGATGTAGACTATCAGGCCCCAGGGATGTATCATCCTTCAATCCCATCAATGTCCCACCTCATAAGGATATCCTTCAATTCCTCCTTCTCACTAGACCCTCGGTCCCCTCGTACTTTTGGAAGGTTATTCGTGTCTTCCTGCGTGAAGACGGAACTGAAGTATTTGTTCAATTGGTCTTCGATTTCTTTGTTCCCCATTATAAATTCACCTGAATCCGACTGCAAGGGACCTACAGTTGTCTTCACTAATCTTTTACTCTTCATATTTACAGAATTTTTGCAGTCAGTTTGTATGTTACAAGCAAGCTTCTTCTCATAATCCATTTTCCCCCTCCTAATGAAACCCTTAGTCCTCCTCCATTGAATTCTAAATTTCTTCCAGTCCACAGGTTTGTTCCTTTTTCTGGCCAATTTATCTGTCTCTTCCTTGGTTTTAACACTATCCTTAATTTCCCTTGTTAGCCACGGTTCAGCAACGTTCTCTGTTCTATTTTTACTCCAGACAGGGATGTGCAATTGCTGAAGTCACCCGTGTGATCTTTAAATATTTGCCATTGCCTATCCACCGTCAACCCTTTAAGTATCCTTGGCGAGTCTATTCTAGCCAATTCACACCTCATACCGTCAAAATTACCTTTCCTTAAGTTCAGGACCCAAGTTTCCGAATTAACTGTGACACTCTCCATCTTAATGAAGAATTCTACCATATTATGTTACTCTTCCCCAAGGGGTCTCGCACAACAAGATTGCTAATTAGTCCCTTCTCATTACACATCACCCAGTTAAGGGTGGCCAGCTCCCTTCTTGGTTGAGAAAACCATCCATAACACACTCCATGAAATCCTCCTCCACCACATTACTGCCATGTGGTTAGCCCAATCACTGTGTAGATTAAAGTCACCCATGATAACAGCTGCACCACCACTGCACACTTCCCTTCTTTCTTGTTTGATGCTGTCACCAACCTTACCACTACTTCCCAGTGAGACAAACATTGCAGCAAGTGTCTGGTTATTGTGAAACAGCAATTGCTAAAAGAACAGTGACCCCGACATGATTTGAACACGCAACCCTTTAACCCAAAGTCAGGCACACTACCGTTGCACCACAAGGTTGACGCAGTAGTTAAGGGATGTTTGTCTATATGACGGTTCTGCAATACAAGGGGCTTTAAAATCCTCGCCCATTCCCACCAAGTATCACAAGCAGCGCTCACCTGACTATCACCGGATGGTTTGTTCGAAAACTTTTCTCTTGCTTTCACAGGAAAGCATCATTAATTAACACCTCACCTTCTTTTACACATTCAAACAAATGCTAACTCGGACACTCCATACTTCAATCATTTGTGCTGTGCTTTGCATCTTAACTCGAAAACCATATGCCATTTTACTCACTGTATTTTAGATTTCTGGTTCAAACTCTTCATTGCCGATGACACCACGAATCTGGGGCAACTTTTATCAAATTTAACAGCACCGGTTATTCCTACCGTGCACACAAAATACAATCAGTAGTGAAGATAAAATCCCACTATGCGTATTTTCAGATTCAACGCAGTAGGATTTCAAATAAAGTGAAAGAATTTTACACTGAAAAGATTTGGAAGTGTTCCTTGTATTTGTGTCTTTAATTAAAATTTGTGACGTCTGACTCCCGTTCATGCCACTGCTGAATAAGAAAGGAGGGTTTGACATTGACCAGACTGCACTGCCCCTGATATTTGTGAGCTCATCCTTTATATTCAGTGGTTTCTCGCCCTTTGATGGGCTGCATTGCAGCGGATATCACGTTGGCCTTTCAAGGTCCTCGGTGGATCCGTTTTCTCTCACTCAAATTTATCCAATTATTAAAGTGAAATAAAAAGCAATTAAGGAATAAGGGAGCCCTTTTGCCAGGAGAATATATAGCAAATAAAAACAGCAAATTCTGGAAATATCAGCAGGTCAGGCAGCATTTGCAGGGAGACGAAACTCGCCTCCGATTGTTCATGCACAGCAAGTTTAAACATAATGTTTCCACCCAGGATCGAACCAGGGACCTTTGCGTGTAAAGCAAACGTGATAACCACTGCACTACAGAAACCTCTGGTACAGCCGCCCAAACAGAGGGGAGCTGACCAGTGAGCTCACTCTGTGCTGATCGGGAATGTGTTGGCTCACCTTCAACAACTTCTGTCCCACACTGAAAGTTCTCAATCCTTCTCCTCCGCTGCCTTTTACAGAAATGTCACGGATCACCCAGCCACCGTGTTCACTTCCACAGACTCACAGTGGGGCCGCAGAGGCTCCTACCATCTCCCCGCGATCAGCTAACTCAACCGGTTTACAAAATTAAACCCCAAACATGTGCCCGGCAAAGGGCAGGGGAAGCCAGATAGTATGTAAGCTCAGTCTATCACAGAAAGTATTGGTATTCATGGTGATTACAGCAATTATTAATCGTCTCACAGACCTCAATTATTTTTATGCGATGAATTGATCGAGGATGGAAACCAGGTTAGTGCGCCAGGTCTTAACCCCTTGACCACCAGAGAACAGATACGATACATGTCAATATATTTATATATATTTATATATGAACCTGAATGTCAATGGCTAGCTACCTAGACTTCGTGGTGCCCACGGTAGTGTGTCTAAACTTGAGTGAGAGAAATTGTTCCACAGTGACACCTGTCATGTGTTCTACATTGTTACTGCTTGTACTATTACAAGGTGTGCACCAGAGGGCACTGCAGTGGGAGACTTTTAGCTTACCTGTGCAGGTGTGCCTGGCCTAGTGTAAAAGGCAGGCCACCAGGTATGATCCTCACTCTGTGGTTATCAATAAAGGACACATTGTCTCGTAGAGTCATCATCAGAGCATCTGAAGGTATAACAATTGGCGACGAGATTCCAGATCTTCTCACGAAAATGGCTAACCTTGGTACGTTGCAGCATTTTGCTGATGGTGATGATTGGGAAGCCTTTGTGGAGAGGCTTGTCCATTTCTTCACAGCAAACGACCTGGCTGGTGACGACCCGGCCACACTGGCTGATAAGTACAGAGCTATCCTGCGAACCAGTTGTGGGCCCACGGTCTGTGGCCTCGTCAGGGACTTGCTGGCACCAATGAAGACAACGACCAAGGCGTACGAGGAGCTTGTAATACTGATCCAAGAACAACTCAAGCCCAAAGAGAGCATCCTCACAGCCAGACAGCGGCTTTATACACAACGACGGCCCGAAGGCCAGGAGATCACGAAATATGCTGCAGACCTCAGGAGGCATTCGGCACCGTGGGATTTTGGTGCCCACCTCACTGAAGCACTGCGGGATATCTTTGTCATCGGAATCGGCAACGAGGGCCTTCTTCATAAGCTACTCTCAGCAGATACCACAGTCACACTGCAGAAGGCCCTCTCCATGAGCCAAGCATTCATGACCTCGACCTGTGGCTCTAGGCAGATGACTCATCCTCAGGACTCAAACCCGGCAAGTACTGTGCACAGAGTGGTGCCATTTAGAGGCTGGACTCTAGAACGTGAACCTTCTCAGGGGAGAGAGAACATGCCCCCGAGTCCCTGAACTCAATGTCCATGGTCAGATCAGCCATGACCTTATTGAATGGCAGAGCAGGATTGAGGGGCCGAATGGCCGACTCCTGTTCCTATTTCTTATGTTATTTTGTTAATCATTTAAGGAGCTTGAATCATTGATGAAGTTTTCTCCCCTATCTGACATTACACACTCAGTATTTCGGAGACTGGTTTAAAATGTTCAGTGCTCATGCGACAAGGAACCTGGGCGAATTTTGTTCAATTTATTTCACGGCAAAAGTAGTCTCCAAAATAATGTTTCTACACGGGTTCAAACCGGGGACATTTGACGTGTGGTTCTCCAAAGTGGTGGAGGTTGTGCTCGAGTTTAAAATGGTGCATTCGATCCACTTTGAAAATGCATCTACTACTACGAGGAACATTTTGCCCATGAATGGGCCCGCATAATCTATGTGCACCCGCGACCACGGTTTGGTAGGCCAGGGCCAGGGGCTCAGTGGAGCCTCCCTGGGGCCATTGCTGAGCTGGGCACAAATAGTGCACCTTCGGACGCAGAGCTCCAAGTCCGCGTCAATACCACGCCACCAGACATGGGATCTGGCTATGGCCTTCATGAGAACGATCCCCGGGTGCTCGCGGTGGAGCTACCGGACAAATGCCTCTCTGCCTCGCAGAGGCATGACTACTCGGCTGCCCCACATCAGGCAGTCTGCTTGTAGTGATAGCTCATGCATGCTCCTGTGAAAGGGTTTTAATTGCTCGGGGCAGGCATCACGAGCATCTGCCCAGTCACCAGTTAGGACACATCTTTTTTATAAGGATAACGTGGGGTAGCTGGCCGTCCAGCCTCTGATTTGGTGAGCTGTTAGGAGTGAACCTGTGGACTCAAAGGCATTGATTGCCATGACTATCTCACAGTCCTGTTCGTCAGACCCTTCCGTGGTCGCCAGGGGTAGCATGCTGAGCGCGTCTGCACAGTTGTCTGTGCCTGGTCTGTGCCTTATGGTATAGTCGTAGGACGCCAGCAGGATTGCCCACCGTTGAATTCGCGCCGAGGCGTTGCCGTTTATTGCCTTACAGAAACTTCTGGTACAACAGCCCCAACTGAGGGGAGCTGACCAGTGAGCTCCCTCTGTGCTGATCGGGAATGTGTTGGCTCACCTTAAACAACTTCTGTCCCACAATGAGGGCCCAATTTCGGGTGGAGTTGCTCCTAGTTTTTTGGAGCAATTAGTTTACTTTGGAGAATGTTAGAAATTGCAATTCTCGGATATTAGTTTGCTCCAGTTCTACTGAGTTAGTTGAGGTTGGCTTCAGGAAAGGTATTTTTTTTCAAAAAGGGGCGTGTCCATCCAATCAGGCCTGTTTTGCAAGTTTCGGCAGTGAAAACGTAATACAAACTAACGTCGGTTGGAGTAAGTGCCCACTTTTGTAAGTTCAGAACAACCTTACCTAGAGGTAAGCTCAGTGCAGGCACAGCCAGAGGGGGGGTGGGAATTAAACACAAAAATGACTGAAGCATTAAACACATCACTTAAAATGTCCAAAAACCTCTTTTGATGATATCTTGCCTTATATCTGCTGAATGAGGATAGTTGCTTCTCTTTTTATAAATAAACAAGTGTAACCTCACGGCTGAGGCAGGCACATTCCGGCTGCTTTCAGATGAGCTGTGAGGGATTATTTAAGGGTACGACGGCCCTGTAGCCCCCCACACCAGGATATCCTCTCCCCCGGGGTTTTCCTCAGTTTGTGCTCGGTGTACGGGGAGCTTTGGCCCGGGTCCGAGGTAGCTTGCAACCCAGGGATGGACAATAACCCTCTGAGCTCTGGAACTGGGAAGAGCGAATAACTAATGAGTTGTTTGTGGGTTTGAAATGCGGCTTAGATCTGTTGGTATTAACCGAGGTAGGGGCTGTGAGACATTGCATTGTGTTCAGGTTTAATCACAGCAATATCCGCAGTCAGGAGCTGAAACGGACGAAGAGCTGAAAAAACACAAGACAAAAGCTTAAGAAATGTCAGCAATTGTGGTAAACTCTTTAATGTATTTCCTGCTGGTTCAGTGGTGCGGCGCTCACAGAGGGAGCCCGGATTCAGAAAGTAACTGTTTCATTCAAATTCTTTAAAATAATGACATGCAACGAATTAAACTGTGTGTCGGGGGATGGGGATGGGTGAAGATTATTTGTTTTATTCCCCATTCATTAACCGACAGCGTTGTTTTGTAGAATTGTTACTGAGGGTCAGTGGAAACTTCAATAACTGAACTTTAATCATTCAAGGATTTTGAATCATTGATGAAGGTTTCTCCCTTATCTGACTTTACACACTCTGCATTTAGGAGACTGGTTTAAAATGTTCAGTGCTCATGCGACAAGGAACCTGGGGCGACTTTTGTTCAATTTATTTCACAGCAAAAATAGTCTCCAAAACAATGTTTCTGCCCGGGCTCGAACCGGGGACCTTTCGCGTGTGAGGCGAACGTGATAACCGCTACACTACAGAAACGCTGCGGTTCAGGTAATCTCAGGAAAATAACCAGAGCTTTAACCTACACAGCTGGCCGATACTTCAGGAGCTTGTTTTACGAGAATAGAATGACGCTGCTATATTTAGGCAGGCTGTGAGTGTGGCAGGAATTGATCTCGTGTTTCCCAGACTTTACACATAGGAATAGGAGATGGCCATTTAGCAGGGCGTGGTTAGGATCTGGAATGCACGGCTTGAAAGGGCGGTGGAGGAAGACTCAACCTTATCTTTCAGACGGGAGTTGTATAAGTGTCTGAAGGAAAAACAATTGCAGGGCGACGGGGGAAGGGCGGGGGAGTTGGACTCTCTGAGAGTCGGCACGGGCTCGATTGGCCGAATGGCCTTCCGTGCTGTCACCATTCCATGATTCGATAAGTTAGTGGCACATTTCATAGTGTGGGTGGGAGCACAACATTGCACAACATTGAGTCGGCAAAACTAGAGGCATCTGATTCAGGAGATTCGCGGGGTGCGGAAATGCAGGTGTTTATTGACTTTGAAAGGAACATTTTTGCTTTGTGCCGTTTCGGACATTGAAATATCTGTGAAAGGAATTTTTTGCAGAAAGGGATGCAGCATTTAACCTTCTGCCTTAACACTTCTTTCAGGATGTCAGCTCACATTTCGTTTCGATGTTATTCTTCCAGAATTGCTATTTTCTTTGGTGTTTCACAATAACCGGACCCTTGCTCTAAAGTCAGTCTCACTGTTTCCCCAGTCTCCTGTTGATGTTATAAGCAATGAACATTTTGACCCAGACCCCGAAAGCACAGTGTGTAAAATGTTTTTTGGTTTCAGAGTTCACTTGCAGAGCACAGAAGAAATGATTCAATTATGGAGTTCCTTCAGTTAGCATTTCCTTAATTGTGCAAAAGAAGATTGTGGGTTAATTAATGACGATTTTCCATGAAACCATCATAAAATTAAAAGAAATGCAATCGCCCAACATGGGGCTCAAACCCAGAACCTTGTAATTAAAAGTCTCATGTTCTACCGACTGAGCACGCCGGGCTTCTGGCTCATGTTAGATTTTATCGCTCATTGCAGCCAGGCGCCTGTTGGCCACCCGCAGCCTGATACAGTAACGTCCCAACAGCTCAATGACTGTCGGAGTGGGACTGTGCGGTGCTTCAGAAGACAGGTCGAAAAACCAAATTCACTGATTCCGTCCCATGTGCTCCTCCGATCAAGAATAGCAACACATTAAACATGCTTCAATAATGGTTACACCTGAGCTCCACAGTTGTGCAGTAGTTGGCTCGTTGGTCTAGGGGTATGATTCTCGATTTGGGGTTGTTACTTGAAGTTAGCGAAAGGTCCCGGGTTCAAATCCTGGACGAGCCCTCAATTTACCCACGAATTTTGAACTTGCATCGAATTTTTTCAAAGAAGGACTTGCATTTCGACAGCACCTTTTAGGAACTCATGACGCCCCAAAGCGCTTTACAGCCGTTGAGTTATGTTTGAAGTGTTGGAGTGTGGGGAAAGATGTGCCCGAATCAACACACACGAACTGCAACTCTTTGCGAAGGAGTTCGGTGCAAAGAATCAGGTATCTCAGCGAATTGGCCTTTCTATGAATGAGTTCTGCTTGTACCTGCATTCAAGCTTGAAACAGCAACTGGGCTTCATCTCACGGGAGCAGCGTGCAGCGGATAGTGAGTAGGTGACCAGGTTGATGTGCGCCGCTTTCAATCTTTGAAATTTCACCAAACAAGGATACGGTGAATCCAACTGTCCCTGTCAAGCGACAGATTGAAGGGATCGGTGCTCCAAACAGAGCTGGAACACGCGCACTGCAGTAATATGGTCCGCAACATTAAATGTCAGAGCTTTTAAACAGACAATAATAAAACATACACTTAACAACAGGACTTACACCCAAACCTTGCGAATGTTCGCCGAAGAACTCAAACACGTTACAGTTCCCAGCTCGGTGTACAAATTGATCAAAAATTAATCGGATTCTAAACTATCTGTTCCAAATGCCACATTTTATATCTTTTCCTTACCCCTGCTCCGTGACAATTTAAATTTTTAATAGTATTACCTAACACAACTGCCCAACTTCTGATGGATGGTCATTAACCTGAAACGTTAACTCTGTTTCTCTCTCCACAGATGCTGCCTGACCTGCTCAGTGTTACCAGCATTTACTCTTTTTATTCTCCTAACTTATAATCAGAAAATCACTTCCCTTGTCATCTAATTACACTCCTTCCTGATATGTAGCCTTGTCCTACAAACCAGGCTCCTTTCGGATGATTCAGGCATTCATTGGAATTATAACTTCTGAACGATAACAATTATGTGAATTATGTAACTATGTAATACTTGCCAACAGAGGGCGCGACTGTTGGAGTCCTAATGGTCACCTGCCCACACGTGCAGGGCCAGTATAAAAGGTCGATTGCCATGTTGTTCAGGCACTCTGGAGCTGTAATAAAGACGACTAAGGTCACACTAAATTTAGCTCACAGTACTCAGCCTCGGGGAGTTCTTCTCTACACAACAATTGGCGACGAGTAACAGAATACGTACCTTCAAACAACCATGGCTGCCGTTGGAATATTAGAGAGATCCGTAGAGGGTGATGATTGGGAAGCCTTCGTCGAGCAGCTCGACCAGTACTTTGTGGGCAACGAGCTGGAAGGAGACACTAACGTGGCCAAGCACAGGGTCGTTCTCCTCACCGTCTGTGGGCCTAAAATATACGGCCTCATCAAGAATCTGCTCACACCGACAAAACCAACGGAGAAGGAATATTCAGAGTTGTGCACACTCATTTGGGACTACCTCAAGCCGAAGGAGAATATCCTCATGGCCAGATATCATTTTGACACGCACCATCGCTCCGGGGACCAGGACCTGGCGGATTATGTCACCGACCTGAGACACCTCGCGGGACCTTGCTGCGTTGGGGCAAATGCTGTGGGACTTTTACGTGCTGGGCATCAGCCACGAGGTCAGCCTTTGAAAGCTGTTGGCTGCTGAAAACCGAGACCTGAGCAGGGCCATCGCGATCGCCCAGGCATGCATGGCCACGGACGATAACACCAAACAGATATCTTCTCAACATCGAAGCTCACCGGCAAGTACTGTGCATAAAATGATGTCGCTAGCCGGCCGAACTGCATATGGCAGGGTCGATACGTCTGTGGCTGCAAGACCTGTGATGACTCAGAGTGCGCCATCGTGGGTAAATGTGAATCTATTAGCACCGTGTTGGTGCTGAGGGGGTAATCCTCGGGCCCATCAATGTCGAATCAAGCACTACGTGTGCAAAGGCTGCACAACGATGGGGTACCTCCAGTGAATGTGCAAACGTGCTGTGACTTACCACGTGGCTGAGGATGATCGATCCGGCACGGATCACGCAGCACAGGCAACTCAACCCAAGGAACAAGGACTCCCAGGTGCAGGTGGGGATGTAGCATTTTATCAGGGAGGCTTTGAGGGTGTGCCCGAAGCGTTTCCTTTGGCAACCTGTGGCTCGCTTACCATGTCGGAGTTCTGAGTAGAGCGCTAGCTTAGGGAGTCTCATGTTGGGCATGTGGGCAATGTGGCCCGCCCAGCGGAGCTTGTCGAGTGTGGTCAGTGCTTCAAAGCTGGTGATGTTGGCCTGAGCGAGAACACTAATGTTGGTGCGTCTGTCCTCCCAGGGGATTTGCAGGATCTTGCGTAGACAGCCCTGGTGGTATTTGTCCAGTGATTTGAGATGTCTGCTGTATATAGTCCATGTCTCGGAGCCATATCGCGGTGCAGGTATCACCACCGCCCTGTAGACCATAAGCCTGATGCCAGATTTGAGGTCCTGGTCTTCAAACACTCTCCTCCTCAGGTGATCGAAGGCTGTGCTGGCACACTGAAGCCGGTGTTGGACCTCGTCATCGATGTCTGCCCTTGCTGATAATAGGTTCCCGAGGCGTGGAAAAGGTTCCCGAGGCGTGGAAAAGGCACTTACAGCCTTCCTAAATATAGCACCCTTATTCTATTCTCTTAAAACAAGCTCCTGAATTCTCGGCTAGCTGTGTAGGTTAGAGCTGTGGTTTTATCCTCAGATAGATTCGATCACAGTGTTTCCGTAGTGTAGTCGTTATCACATTCGCCTCACACACGAAAGGTCCCCGTTCCGAAACCGGGCGGAAAGATCTTGAAAAATTTAATATGGACCGAATACCTTACTCCTGTTCCTAACTCTTACGTTCTTCTGATCTCTTGACCTTTCACAGAAGAACAAACTCTCCTCTGAACATGCAAGAGAAAGCTCCAGAAAATATTTCCCCCCGAGGTGCTTTCGCGTGGGTGCCGAACGTGTTAACCGTTGCACTGCGGAAACATCTCCACTTTCAGCACCAGATTACCAAAATTAAACCCAATGAGATCGGGATAAATGTTCCTTACATGCTCAGAGCAAAATATATGATTGATGGTCGACAGAAGAATGAACAAACTTCAGCACCAGGTCAGACGAAAATATTCAGCGAGCAGGTGGACTGCTGAATCGCACATTTCAGGAGTTGGTGGTGACAAAACAAATGGGTTTCGCTTAATGATTAAATGGGACATGAAACCACATCTTCAGAGAAGAACAGTGACGTGAACACAGCACCTTACACCGCTCGGCCACCCTGACTATTCAGTGCTGTGTGTGGCCACATGCAGGTTGATTTTGAACTATTGTGTCCTTTCACATGAAATAAACGAGGGCAGCAGCCGTATCTCTGCCTGACACCGGGGAAACAGTGAGACAGACCTTGGAGCAAGGGTTTGGTTATTTCGATACAGCAAAGGAAATATTAATTCTGGAAGGACAATATCCAAAAGAACAATGACCAGTGAGCTCCCTCTGTGCTGAGTGGGAATGTGTTGGCTCACCTTAAACAACTTCTGTCCCACACTGAAAGTTCTCAATCCTTCTCCTCCGCTGACCTTTACAGAAATGTCACCAATCACCCAGCCACCGTGTTCACTTCCTCACAATGGGGCCACAGAGTCTCCTACCATCTCCCCGCAATCAGCGAACTCACCCTGTTTACAAAATTATACCTCGAACACGTGCCTGGCAAAGGGCAGGAGAAGCCAGATAGTCTGTAAGCTCGGTCTATCACAAAAAGTATTGGTATTCATGGTGATTACAGCAATTATTAATCGTCTCACAGACCTCAATTATTATTATGCGATGAATTGATCGAGGATTGAAACCAGGTAAGCGCACTGGATCTTAACCCCTTGACCGCCAGGGAACAGTTATGATACATGTCGATATATTTATATATATTTATATATGAACCTGAATGTCAATGGCTACCTACCTAGACCTCGTGGTGCCCACGGTAGTGTGTCTAACTTTGAGTGAGAGCAACGGTTCCACAGTGACACCTGTCATGTGTCCGACATGGTTATCGCTTGAACTATTGAAAATTGTGCACCAGAGGGCACTGCAGTGGAAGGCTTGTAGCTTACCTGTTCAGGTGTGCCTGGCCTCGTATAAAAGGCAAGCCATCAGGTGTGATGCTCACTCTGTGGTTATCAATAAAGGCCGAAGGTCACTACAGTTCAAGCACTACACATTGTCTCGTGGAGTCATTATCAGAGCATCTGAAGGTATAACAATTGGCGACGCGATTACGGACCTTCACACGAAAATGGCTAAACTTGGTACGTTGCAGCAGTTCGCCGATGGTGATGATTGGGAAGCCTTTGTGGAGTGGCTTGTCCATTTCTTCACAGCAAACTATCTGGCAGGTGACAACCCGGTCACACTGGCTGATAAGTGCAGAGCTATCCTGCCAACCATTTGTGGGCCCACCTTCTACGGCCTCGTCAGGGACTTGCTGGCACCAGCGAAGACAATGACCAAGATGTACGAGGAGCTTGTAACACTGATCCAAGAACAACTCAAGCCCAAAGAGAGCATCTTCACAGCCAGACAGCTGTTTTATACACACCGACGGCCCGAAGGCCAGGAGATATAAATATGCTGCAGACCTCAGGAGGCTGGCGGCACCGTGGGATTTTTGTGACCACCTCACCGAAGCACTGCGGGATATCTTTGTCATCGGAATCGGCCACGAGGGCCTTCTTCATACGCTACTGTCAGCGGATACCAAAATCACACTGCAGAAGGCCATCTCCGTGAGCCAAGCATTCATGACCTCGACCTGTGGCTCTAGGCGGATGACTCATCCTCAGGACTCAAACCCGGCAAGTACTGTGCACAGAGTGGTGCCTTTTAGAGGCTGGACTGTAGAAAGTGAACCTTCTCAGGGGAGAGAGAACAGGCCCCCGAGTCCCTTAACTCAGAATCCATGTTCAGATCAGCCATAATCTTATTGAATGGCAGAGCAGGATCGAGAGGCCGAATGGCCGACTCCTGATCGTATTTCTTCTGTTCTTATGTTAATCATTTAAAGAGCTTAATCATTGATGAAGTTTTCTCCCCTATCTGACTTTATCCACTTTGTGTGTGGGAGACTGGTTTAAAATATTCACTGCTCATGAAACAAGGAACCTTGGGCGACTTTTGGTCAATTTATTTACAACAAAATAGCCTCCGAAATAATGTTTCAGCTTGGGCTTGAACCAGGGACTTTTCGCGCGTGAGGCGAGTGTGATAACCGCTACACTACAGAAACGGAGTGGTTAAAATAATCTTAGGAATATAATCAGAGCTTTAACCTACACAGCGGGCCGATACTTCAGCAGCTGGTTTTCCGAGAACAGAATGACGATGTTGGAGTGGATTTTCAGACAAAGCAAAGCATGATGGGGTAAGCCACCACGAAATGAACTTTGTACCAAGAAGCCTATCTGCTGTCCCTGATATGAACTCTGCAGCAACAAATGACTCCTGGCCAGGTGCAGGCCACTGTTTCATCGAAAGCTTTGCAACAGAATAACTAACCACAAAGAAGATAAGGAGGAAGGGCCCGCAAACTCGCACCATGCTATCAGGTTTTACTCGGACTAAAAAGTTGAATGTAAATTAATTGTGTTGCCATATGGATCGATTGGTTGTTTGTCAATTAATTTAAATGATTGTATTCCGCCCCCTGTAAACTGCTTAGAACCCTGCGGCACAAGGCACTCGGGGAGATCGCTGGATCTCAAATCTTCTCCCAGAGCTCTGTTAGCTATAAAGTAGTTTCTCTTACCTTACCAGAGTCTATGTGAATTTATTTTCACCAACAGCGGATGCAGAGAGGATGTTTCCACCGATGGGGGAGTCTGGAACTAGGGGCATGATCTTAGAATAAGGGGCCGCCCATTTAAAACTGAGATGAGGAGGAATTTCTTCTCTCAGAGGGCTGTAAATCTGTGGAATTCACTGTTCCAGAGAGCTGTGGAAGCTGGGAAATTGAATATATTTAGAACAGAAATAGACAGTTTCTTAAACAATAAGAGGTTAAGGTGTTATGGGCAGCGGGCGGGGAAGTGGAGCTGAGACCATGATCGGATCAGCCATGATCTTATTAAATGGTGGAGCAGGCTCGAGGGGCCGTATGGCCGACTCTTGCTCCTATTTCTTATGTTCCTTTGACTTATACACATCAACCTCCTGGGCGTCACCATTGACAATGTAGAAGTGGGCAAGTCTGGCGAGCTCAGTCGGTAGAACATGAGATTTTTAATTTTAAGGTCATGTGTTCGAGCCCCACCTTGCGTGAATTATTTTCCTTAAACTTTTATGTTACTTTCACGCGAATTAACCCACACATTCAAAAAGTAGTTAGATTTGTCCCTTGTGTCTAAAAGGATCAGGGGTATGGAGAGAAAGCAGGAAAGGGGTACTGAGGGAATGATCAGCTATGATCATAGTGAATGGTGGTGCAGGCTCGAAGGGCCGAATGGCCTACTACTGCACCTATTTTCTATGTTTCTATGTTTCCCCTTGTGGGGGAATCTAGAACTTGGGGCACAGTTTCAAAATAAGGGGTCATAAGAACATAAGAATTCGGAGCAGGTGTAGGCCACATGGTCCCTCGATCGTGCTCCACCATGCAAGACGATCATGGCTGATCCCCATAACCCCTTATTCCCTGAAGGTTTAAGGGTCGCCCATTTAAAACGGAGATGAGGAGGAATTTCTTCTCTCAGAGGGTGGTAAATCTGTGGAGCTCTCTGCCCCAGAGAGCTGTGGAGGCTGGGTCATTGAATATATTTCAGGTGGAGATGGACAGATTTTTGGACGAGGCCATATGGATTGAATTGGAGAACAGAAAAGGGGCAATCACACGACTGGGAATGTACGGGACACCCCCGAACATCCAGAGAGAGATATAGGGTCTAGTTATTGTGATTCAGCAAGGAAACTATCGATCCTGGAGGACAAATACTCTGTTCCAAAGGAAACGGACCCAGCCTCTCCAATTGATCAGTTAATTAATGATGTTTTCGCGTGAAAGCAACAGAAAAGTTCAACAAAACTTATTTGCCCAACCCTGAACCCACGACCCTGAGATTAAAAGTCTCAATCTTTACCGACTGAGCTAGCGTGGCTGGGCAAATGTGGCATCCTTGACGTATGTCAAATATTGTGGGTGGATTAATGATGATTGAAATTATGATTGAGTATCTCACAAACTTGAATTCTGGAGTTCATTCAGTTAGCATTTCTTTAATTGTGCAAAAGAAGATTGTGGGTTAATTAATGATGTTTTTCCATGAAAGCTGCATTAAATTAAAATAAATGTAATCCCCTGACGTGGGGCTCGGACCCACGACCCTGAGATTAAAAGTCTCATATTCTACCGACTGAGCTAGCCGGGCTCCCGCCCAACGCAGGTTTTTATCGCTCATTGCAGCCAGGCGCCTGTTGGCTCCGCCCCAGATGTTGAAACTTGCTGTTGAAACTTGTGGAGTGTTTATCACGTTTGCTTTATACGCAAAAGGTCCCTGGTTCAATCCCGGGCAGAAACTTTATGTTTAAACTTTCTGTGGATGAACAATCGGAGGCGAGTTTAGTCTCCCGGAAAATGCTGCCTGACCTGCTGAGATTTCCAGCATTTGCTGTTTTTATTTGCTATTTATTCTCCTGGCAAAAGGGGTCCCTTATTCATTAATTGCTCTTTATTTCACTTCAATAAATGGATAACGTTGACTGAGAGAAAACGGATCCACCGGAGACCTTTTGCGTGTGAGGCCAACGTGATATCCGCTACACTGCAGCCCATCAAAGGGCGAGAAACCACTGGATTTCAAGGATGAGCTGACAATATCAGGGGCAGTGCAGTCTGGTCAACGTCACACCCTCCTTTCTTATTCAGCAGAGGCATGAACGGGAGTCAAACGCCACAAAGTTTCATTAAAGACACAAATACAAGTAACACTTGCAAATCTTTTCAGTGTAAAATTCTTTCACTTTATTTGAAATCCTATTGCGTTGAATCTGCAAATACGCACGGTGGGATATTATCTTCACTACTGATTGTATTTTGTGTGCACGATAGGAATCACCGGTGCTGTTAAATTTGATAATAAATTTGCCCCAGATCCCTGAAGACTTTGAACCAGAAAGCTAAATACAGTGAGTAAAATGGGATATGGTTTTCGAGTTAAGATGCAAAGCACAGGACAAATGATTGAAGTATGGACTGTTCCTGCGTTAGCATTTGTTTGATTGTGCAACAGAAGGTGAGGGGTTAATTATTGATGGTTTCCCGTGAAAGCAAGAGAAAAGTTTAAGAAGAAATCATACGGTGCCTGTCAGCTGAGCGCTGCCTGTGATACCTGGTGGGAATGGGAGGGGATTTTAAAGCCCCTTGTATGCAAAACCTTCATATAGTAAAACATCTCCAGCTCACTGCGTAGGTCTCATGGTGCAACGGTAGTGTGTCTGAATACAAATCCGAAGGTTGTGTGTTCACATCACTTCGGGGTTACTGTTCTCTTGGATATTTTTCTTCCAGAATTATTATTTCCTTGGCTGTTTGGTAATAACCAGACCCTTGCTCCAAGGTCTGTCCAACTGTTTCCCCGGTGTCAGGCAGAGATACGATTTCTGCCCTCATTTATTTCATGTGATAGGACACAAAATTTCAAAATCAACCTGCAGGTGGCCATAGGCAGCACTGAATTTTCAGGATGGCCGAGCGGTGTAAGGTGCTGTGTTCAGGTCACTGTTTCCTCTGGAAATGTCGGTTTATGTCCCACTTCTGACATTTCTTATATTTAATCATTAAGCGGAATCCATTTGTTTTGTCACCACCAACTTCTTAAAAGTACAATTCAGCAGTCCACCTGCTCGCTTAACATTTCCGTCTGACCTGGTACTGAAGTTTGTTCATTCTTTTGTAGACCGGTAATCATATGTTTTGCCCTGAGCATGTGAGGAACTTTTATCCCGATCTCATTGGGTTTAATTTTGGTAATCTGGTGCTAACAGTGGAGATGTTGCTGCAGTGTAATGGTTAACACGTTCGCCTCCCAAACGAAAGCACCTCGGGTGGAAATATTTTCTGAAGCTTTCTCATGCATGTTCAGAGGAGAGTTTGTTCTCCTGTGAAAGGTCAAGAGATCATACGAAAGTAAGCGTTAGGAACAGGAGTCAGCCAATCGTCTCATTTTCAAGTTTTCAAGATCTTTCCGCCCGGTTTCGGACCGGGGACCTTTCGTGTGTGAGGCGAATGTGATATCTACTACACTACGGAAACACTGTGATAGAATCTATCTGAGGATAAAACCACAGCTCTAACCTACACAGCTAGCCGAGAATTCAGGAACTTGTTTTAAGAGAATAGAATGACGGTGCTATATTTAGGAAGGCTTTAAGTGTGGCCTTCGACAGCGTGGACAATTTTCCACGCCGCGGGAACCTACTATCAGCAAGGGCAGACATCGATGACGATGTCCAACACCGCCTCCAGTGTGACAGCACAGCCTTCGATCACCTGAGGAGGAGAGTGTTTGAAGACCAGGACGTCAAATCTGGCACCAGGCTTATGGTGTGCAGGACGGTGGTGATACCTGCCCCGCAGTATGGCTCCGAGACATGGATTATATACAGCAAACATCTCAAATCACTGGAGAAATACCACCAGGGCTGTCTCCGCAAGATCCTGCAAATCCTCTGGGAGGACAGACGCACCAACATCAGTGTTCTTGCTCAGGCCAACATCCCCAGCACTGAAGCACTGACCACACACGACCAGCTCCGCTGGGCGGGCCACATTGTCCACATGCCCGACACGAGACTCCCTAAGCAAGCGCTCTACTCAAAATTCCGACACGGTAAGCGAGCCCCAGGTGAGCAGTATCATTTATTTCACACTACTGTATATAACTGTAGCTTACCATGCTATACATAACTGTAACTAGATATGACCTGTAACCACAAGCATACTTTACCACCAGGAATGCACTTGCAGGAGACACTGCATACCTGTTCCACACAGGTATATAAAGGCAGGTCTCAGGCAAGTGTGGCACTCAAGAGCTGTGAAATAAAGGTGCAGGTCAAGAGTGACCTTGAATTCAGCATGTGCCTCGTCTAAGTCTGTACTGCAGGGTCAGGACTTTAAAGTGGCGACGAGTTACGGGATCACAGAATCCACAGAATGGCTACCAACGGCTCAGATGAGAAATATAATGCTGGAGACAATTGGGAGGACTTTATAGAAAGGCTCCAGCAAAGCTTTTTAACCAAAGACTGGTTAGGCGACGATAAGGCAGACAAGAGAAGAGCCCATCTCTTGACCAGCTGTGGCTCGAAATCATACACCTTAATGAAGGACCTGCTGGCACCCGAGAAACCAGCAAGCAAGTCGTTTGAGGAGTTGCGCACACTGGTGAGAGACCACCTGAAGCAAGCGCGCAGCCGACATATGGCCAGGCACAGGTTCTACAACTACAGACGCTGTGTGGGCCAGAGCATTCCCGACTTTGTGGCGGAACCTCGGACGTTGGCTAGTTTATGTGTGTTCTCCAATGAACTAAGGAGAGAAGCACTGAGAGTCTTATTTTATTGAAGGAATAGGCCACGCAGGCATATTCCGAAAGCTTATAGAGACCAAGAACTTGACCCTAGAAGCAGCAGCACTGATTGCACAGACATTCTTGGCTGTAGAAGAAGAAACAAGGTTGATCTGCACTGCGGGTACGACAACTAACGAAACATCGCAACAAGGGGTTCACAGCTTGAAACAAGCCGCTAGCCCCAAGCACAGATAAAGGCAGGAGAGCAGGGTTTCACTGCAGGCAGTGGCGCCAGAAGCCGATAAAGGGCCAAATGAACGGCCATTCACACCTCATCAACCCACAATGCGAGCAATCAACTTCAGAATGAGAGAAGCTCAAGAGAGATCAGCCAGACGCAGCTCATCCTTCGGAAACAAAGGAAGCGGTCTGTGCTAGAGATGTGGGGGAAGGCACTCAACAAGGGGGTGTCGATTTCAGCATGCTGTTTGCAGAAACTGCAACTTTCCAGGACATCTGCCTCACGTGCAAAAAAACAGCAGCTCGGCAGGGTCGGAAAGCGGAACAGAATAAGGTGGGGACAGTGCCCGGGACACCGAGGTACAGCGGGTCAACACGATCAATGTCCACTGTTCTTACAACAAGACGCCTCCAATAATGATGAGGGTCCTACTCAACGGGATACCCGTCAACATGGAACTGGACACGGGAGCTAGTCAATCTCTCATGAGCGTTCAACAATTTGAACATCTGTGGCCGCACAAAAGCAACAGACCAAAACTCACAAGGATCGACACCAAACTAGGGACCTATACCAAATAAATCATCCCAGTCCTTGGCAGCGCCATGCTCTCTGTCACACACAAACGGACAGTGAACCGATTTTCATGTGGATTGTCCCCCGAGATCTCCCAACATTGTTGGGAAGAAGCTGTCAGGCAAAACTAAATTGAAAATGGGATGATGCTCACACCGTGTCGTCAGAGGAACGGACCTCCTGCTCAACAGTTCAAAGTCGTTTTGAACATCTCTTTCAGCCTTCAAAGGGGCGAAAGTAAAAATCTACGTCACACAGGATGCCAGACCGGTCCATCACAAGGCGAGAGCTGTGCCTTATGTGATGAGGGAAAAGATTGAACACGAACTGGACAGGCTTCTGCGGGAAGGCATTATCTCACCCGTGGAATTAAGCGACTGGGCAAGTCCCATCGTCCCCGTCATAGAAACATAGAAACATAGAAACATAGAAAATAGGTGCAGGAGCAGGCCATTCAGCCCTTCTAGCCTGCACCGCCATTCAATGAGTTCATGGCTGAACATGAAACTTCAGTACCCCCTTCCTGCTTTCTCGCCATAACCCTTGATCCCCCGAGTAGTAAGGACTTCATCTAACTCCCTTTTGAATATATTTAGTGAATTGGCCTCAATTACTTGCTGTGGTAGAGAATTCCACAGGTTCACCACTCTCTGGGTGAAGACGTTTCTCCTCATCTCGGTCCTAAATGGCTTACCCCTTATCCTCAGACTGTGACCCCTGGTTCTGGACTTCCCCAACATTGGGAACATTCTTTCTGCATCTAACCTGTCTAAACCCGTCAGAATTTTAAACGTTTCTATGAGGTCCCCTCTCATTCTTCTGAACTCCAGTGAATACAAGCCCAGTTGATCCAATCTTTCTTGATAGGTCAGTCCCGCCATCCCGGGAATCAGTCTGGTGAACCTTCGCTGCACTCCCTCAATAGCAAGAATGTCCTTCCTCAAGTTAGGAGACCAAAACTGTAGACAATACTCCAGGTGTGGCCTCACCAAGGCCCTGTACAACTGCAGCAACACCTCCCTGCCCCTGTATTCAAATCCCCTCGCTATGAAGGCCAACATGCCATTTGCTTTCTTAACCGCCTGCTGTACCTGCATGCTAACCTTCAATGACTGATGTACCATGACACCCAGGTCTCGTTGCACCTTTCCTTTTCCGAATCTGTCACCATTCAGATAATAGTCTGTCTCTCTGTTTTTACCACCAAAGTGGATAACCTCACATTTATCCACATTATACTTCATCTGCCATGCATTTGCCCACTCACCTAACCTATCCAAGTCACTCTGCAGCCTAATAGCATCCTCCTCGCAGCTCACACTGCCACCCAACTTAGTATCATCCGCAAATTTGGAGATACTGCATTTAATCCCCTCGTCTAAATCATTAATGTACAATGTAAACAGCTGGGGCCCCAGCACAGAACCTTGCGGCACTCCACTAGTCACTGCCTGCCATTCTGAAAAGTACCCGTTTACTCCTACTCTTTGCTTCCTGTCTGACAACCAGTTCTCAATCCACATCAGCACACTACCCCCAATCCCATGTGCTTTAACTTTGCACGTTAATCTCTTGTGTGGGACCTTGTCGTGAAGCCTGATGGATCCGTAAAAATCTGTGGGGATTATAAGTCTACCATAAACAGAGTCTCCCTACAGGACTAGTACCCGCTGACCAGAGCGGAGGATCAATTTGCCACATTGGCTGGAGGAAAACTTTTCTCGAAACTAGATCTCACATCTGCGTATATGATGCAAGAACTGATCAAAGAGACTAAGCTACTCACCACCATCAACACGCATCGAGGCCTTTTCATGTACAATCGATGCCCATTCGGCATCAAGTCGGCAGCTCTATATTCCAGCACAAAATGGAGAGTCTGCTCAAGTCCATCCCGCGGACGGTTGTATTTCAAGACAACATACTTATCACGGGCAGGGACACCGACTTCCATCTCTGCAATTTGGAGGAAGTACTAAGTCGATGGGATCGGGTAGGCCTAAGAGTTAAGAAATCCAAGTGTCTGTTTCTCGCGCCCGAGGTTGAATTTTTGGGCAGAAGGATTGCCGCTGATGGAATCTGCCCAACAGAATCCAAAACAGAAGCAATTCGCCTGGCACCCAGGCCCCGGAATGTCTCAGAACTGCGCGCCTTTCTCGGGCTACTCAATTACTTTGGGAACATTATGCAGACATTAAGCACGCTGCTAGAGCCTCTCCATGTGCTACTCAGGAAGGGGTGCGATTGGTTTTGGGGGGAGACCCAGGAACGCGCCTTCAATAAGGCATGCAACCTTCTATGTTCGAACAGTGTTTTGGTTTTCTTTGATCCAGGTAAAAAGCTAGTTCTCACATCTGATGCGTCAGCGTATGGGGTGGGGTGCATTTTACAACATGTCAATGATGCGGGTAAATTACAACCCATAGCTTCCGCCTCCAGGTCACTTTCGGGGGCGGAGCTCGGGTACTGTATGGTTGAGAAGGTGGCGCTCGTGTGCGTGTACGGTGTCAAAAAGATGCACCAATACCTTTTCGGGGCCAATTTCGCGTGAGAAACTGACCACAAACCCCTCACGTCCCTGCTATCCGAGTGCAAGGCAATAAACGCCAACGCCTCGGTGCGCATTCAGCGGTTGGCACTCATGCTAGCGTCTTACGACTGTACAATAAGGCACAGACTTGGCACAGACACCTGTGCCGACGCGCTTAGTAGGCTATCCCTGGCGACCACGGAAGGGTCCGACGAACAGGACTGTGAGATGGTCATGGCAATCAATGCCTTTGAATCCACAGGTTCATCCATGACGGCTCGCCAAATCAGAGCTTGGACGACCAGCGACCCCACGTTATCCTTCATCAAAAGATGTGTTTTAACTCGTGACTGGGCAGAGACTCGTGATGCCTGCTCCGAGGAGATCAAACCTTTCCATAGGCGCATGCATGAACTATCACTACAGGCAGACTGCCTGACGTGGGGCAGCCGAGTAGTTATGCCCTTGCGAGGTAGACAGCGTTTGTCCCGGAGCTCCACTGCGAGCAGCCTGGGATCATCCTGATGAAGGCCATAGCCAGATCCCAAGTCTGCTGGCCTGGCATTGACGCGGACTTGGAGCTCTGCGTCCGTCGATGCACCATTTGTGCCCAACGCAGTAATACCCCCTGTGAGGCCCCTCTAAGCCCCTGGCCCTCGCACACCAAACCGTGGTCGCCGGTGCATGTAGTCTATGCGGGCGCATTCATGGGCAAAATGTTCCTCGTAGTCGTTGATGCATTTTCAAAGTGGATCGAATGCACCATTTTAAACTCGAGCACCACCTCCACCATTGTGGAGAGCCTGAGAACCATGTTTGCTACGCCCGGAATCCCTGACATATTGCTCAGTGATAATGGTCCGTGCTTCAACAGCGCAGAATTTCAAGATTTCATAGTTGACCACGGCATAAATCACGTTCAGACGGCACCATTCAAGCCGGCCTCCAATGGCCAGGTGGAGCGAGCAGTGCAAATCGTGAAACAAGAATGCTAAAAATCCAAGGTCCCACGCTGCAGAGCCGCGACTGCTGATGACATACAGACCTCGTCCGCATTCGTTGACTGGGTTTCCCCCCGCGCAACTATTGATGAAACGAACCTTAAAGACGAGACTCCCTTTAATCCTCCCAGATATGCATGAAATTGTTGAGGCAAAGCGCCGGAAGCTAACTGAGTACGATGACCGAAATTCGAGGGGGAGGTGGAATGTGATAGAGGACAAAGTGTTTGTGCTCAACTATGGCCGGGGTCCCAAATGGTTTGCATGGACAGTAACAGATAAGGAAGTAAACAGGCTACTGTGGTACAAATGTACAATGGCCAAACCTGCCGGAGGCATGTAGGCCAAGTAAAAAGTAGATTCACTGATAACACTGCAGAACCAGAGGCAGACTACAAATTGGAACTCACACCACACCTGGTGGACAGACAGAGGGAACAACCTGAGAAAAAGGCAGTCTCAAACGACAGCCCAGGCGAGATACCAGCAATCACACCGAAAGAAAAACAGGCACCAAGGCAAACAACTGAACCACAACTAAGACGCTCCACGCGAGAGCGGAGACCAACTGAGAGACTGAACCTATAAAGACAATAATACCTTGGGGGAGGGTTATGTCATGTATCTCACACTACAATATATAACTGTACCTTACCATGCTATACATGACTTTAACTAGATATGACCTCTAACCAAAGCGTACTTTACCACCAGGGTGCACTTGCAGGAGACACTGCATATCTGTTCCACACAGGTATATAAAGGCAGGTCTCAGGCAAGACTGGCACTTGAGATCTGTGAAATAAAGGTGCAGGTCCAGAGTGACCTTGACTTCAGCATGTGCCTCGTGCATGTCTGTACTGCAAGGGTCAGGATTTTACAGGCAGAGGAAACGTTTCGGGCACACACTCAAAGCCTCCCTGATAAAATGCAACATCCCCAGCGGCACCTGGGAGTCCTTGTTCCTCGGCTTGAGCTGCCGGTGCTGCGTGATCCATGCCGGATCGATCATCCTCTGCCACGTGGTTTGTCACAGCACGTTTGCACATTCACTGGAGGTGCCCCATCTTTGTGCAGCCTTTGCACACGTAGTGCTTGAATCGACATTAATGAGCACGATGATTACACCCGCAGCACCAACACGGTGTTCATAGATTCACATTCACCCCCGATGGTGCAATCTGAGTCATCACAGGTCTTGCAGCCACAGACGTATAGGCCCTGCCATATGCAGTTCGGCCTGCTAGCGACATCATTTTATGCACAGTACTTGCCGGTGAGCTTCGATGTTGAGAAGGTATCTGTTTCGTGTTATCGTCCGTGGCCATGTAAGCCTGGGCGATCGCGATGGCCCTGCTCAGGTCTAGGGTTTCAGCAGCCAGCAGCTTTCGAAGAATGACCTCGTGGCTGATGCCCAGCACGGAAAAGTCCCACAGCATTTGCCCCAACGCAGCTGCAATATCGCAAGTTCCCGTGAGGTGTCTCAGGTCGGTGAAATAATCCGCCAGGTCCTGGTCCCTGGAGCGATGGTGCGTGTAAAAACGATATCTGACCATGAGGATACTCTTCTTCGGCTTGAGGTAGTCGCAAACCAGTGTGCACAAATTTGAATATTCCTTCTCCGTTGGTTTTGTCGGTGTGAGCAAATTCTTGATGAGGCTGTATATTTTAGGCCCACAGACGGTGAGGAGAACCGCCCTGTGTTTCGCCATGTTAGTGTCTCCTTCCAGCTCGTTGACCACAAAGTACTGGTCGAGCTGCTCGACGAAGGCTTCCCAATCATCACCCTCTACGGATCTCTCTAATGTTCCAACAACAGCCATGGTTGCGTGAAGATTCGTATTCTGTTACTCGTCGCCAATTGCTGTGTATAGAAGAACTCCCCGAGGCTGAGTACTGTGACCTAAACTTAGTGTGACCTTAATCTTCTTTATTACAACTCCAGAGTGTCTGAACAACATGGCAGCCTACCTTTTATATTGGCCCTATGTGGGCAGGTGACCATTAGGACTCCAACAGTCGCGCCCTCTGGTGGCAAGTATTACAGAGTTACATACATCACATAATTGTTATCGTTAAGAAGTTATAATTCCAATGAATGCCTATATCGTGCGAAAGGAGCCTGTTTGTAGGACAAGGCTACATATCAGGAAGGAGTGTAGTTAGATGACAAGGGAAGTGATACTCTGATTATAAGTTTGATGAATTAAAGAGTAAATGCTGGAATCAATGAGCACGCCAGGCAGCATCTGTGGAGAGAGAAACAGAGTTAACGTTTCAGGTTAATGACCTTCCATCAGAAGTTGGGCAGTTGTGTTCGGTAATACTATTAAAAGTTTCAATTGTCACGTAGCAGGGGTAAGGAAAAGATATAAAATGTGGCATTTGGAACAGATAGTTTAGAATCCGATTAATGTTTGATCAATTTGTACACCGACCTGGGAAAGGTAACATGTTTGAGTTCTTCGGCTAACATTCGCAAGGTTTGGGTGTAAGTACTGTTGTTAAGTGTATGTTTAATTATTGTCTGCTTAATAACTCTGACATTTAATGTTGCGGACCCTATTACTGCACTGCGCGTGTTCCAGCTCTGTTTGGAGCACCGACCACTTCAATCCGTTGCTTACAGTGACAGTTGGATTAACCGTTTCTTTGTTTGGTGAAATTTCAAAGATTGAAAGCGGCGCACCTCAATCTGGTCACCGACTCACTAACCGCTACACGCTGCTCCCGTGAGATGGAAGCCCAGATACTGTTTCCAGCTTGAACGCAGGTACAAGCAGAACTCATTCATAGAAAGTCCAAGTCCCTGAGGCACCTGATTGTTTGCACCGAACTCCTTCGCAAAGAGTTACAGTTCGTGTGGGGTGATTTGGGCACATCTTTCCCCACACGACAACACTTCAAACATAACTCAACGTCTGTAAAGCGCTTTGGGGCGTCATGAGTTCCTGAAAGGTGTTGTAGAAATGCAAGTCCTTCTTTGCAAAAGTTCGATGCAATTTCAAAATTCTTGGCGAAACTGAGGGCTCGTCCAGGATTTGAACCCGGGACCTCTCGCAAAATTTAAGTAACAACCTCAAAGCAAGAATCATATCCCGAGACCAAAGAGCCAACTGTTTAACGAATGTGTAGATAAGGTGTAACCATTATTGAAGCATTTTTGGTGTGTTGCTGTTCTTGATCGGAGGAGCACATGAGACGGAATCAGTGACTTTGCTTTTTCGACCTGTCTTCAGAAGCACCGCACGGTCCCACTCCGACAGTCAATGAGCTGTTGGGACATCAGTGTATCCAGGCTGCAAGTGGTCACCCCGAGCGCAGCAGAGGGGGTCCTGCATTAGTTCTGGGTGGGGACAGTATATTTCCCCTTCTCTCTTCCTCTTGTCAATATCCCTGTGCTTTGGTTTCTCTATTTATTCCCCTGTCTCAGTTTCTAGTGTTTAAAAGGGAACAAAAGGTGAAATGGTTGTCATTGTGGAACAATTTCTCTCACTCAAAGTTAGACACACTACCGTTGCACCATGAGGTCTAGGTAGGTAGCCGTTGATAATCAGGTTCATATATAAATATATATAAATATATCAACATGTATCGTAACTGTTCCCTGGTGGTCGAAGGGTTAAGATCTGGCGCACTAACCTGCTTTCAATCCTCGATCAATTCATCGCATAAAAATAATTGAGATCTGTGAGACGATTAATAATTGCTGTAATCACCATGAATACCAGTACTGTCATGTATCTCACACTACTGTACATAACTGTACCTTACCATGCCATACATGACTGTAACCAGAGATGACCTGTAACCACAAGCTTACCTTACCACCAGGGGTGCATTTGCAGGAGACACTGGAGACCGTTCCCAGACAGGTATATAAGGACAAGTGTGGCATTCGAGAGCTGTGTAATAAAGGTGCAGGTCCTGAGTGACCTTGACTTCAGTATGTGCATCGTGTGAGTCTGTACTACAGGGTCAGGACTTTTCAGTGGCGACGAGTTACGGGATTACAGAATCCACAGAATGGCGTCCAACGGCTCAGATGTAAAATACAATGCTGGAGATAATTGGGAGGACTTTATAGAAAGGCTCCAGCAAAGCTTTGTAACCAAAGACTGGTTCGCAACAATAAGGCAGACAAGAGAAGAGCCCATCTCTTGACCAGCTGTGGCTCGAAAACATACGCTTCAATGAAGGATCTGCTGGCACCCGAGAAACCAGCAAGCAAGTCGTTTGAAGAATTGAGCACACTGGTAAGATACCACCTGATGCCAGCAAACAGCCTACACATGTAAGCTACCTCGGACCCGTGCCAATAGTCCCCGGACACCGAGCACAGGCTCAGGAAAACCCCGGGGGAGAGGATATCCCGTTCACTGTGCCTGCCAACAACACTGAACAAGTGCCCGGTCTGAAACTTTCCAGTGTCATAACTTGCAAATGGAACATCCAACAGTCAGGTTGACCGAGCGGTCGATGGCGCTGCGTTCAGGTCGCAGTCTGCTCTGGAGGCGTGTGTTCAAATCCCACTCCTGACATCCAGTGTTTTTAATTACAAACTCATTTGTTTGGACACCACTCTCAAGTGCTTTGGGACATCCATCGAACTTAATAAAATTACCCCACTTCAATTGCAAACAGTGATATCAAAGTTACTTCCCAAACCGGGAATCGATTACGGGTGGCTGTAACGAAAGGAATGGTTTTGTGAAGCATTGAAAGGTGCCCTCGAAATGTCTCGCGCTGCTCATTTCAAAACACGGTTATAATTTGTTTCAGTGCAAAAGAAGGCAGGCTCAAATGGCCGACTCCTGCTCCTGGTTCTTGTGTTCTTATACAGAGCACAGAACAAATGATTAAATGATCAACTCTCCCTCAGTCGCATTTCTTTCATTGTGCAAAATAATTTATGGGTTAATTAATGATGTTTTCCTGTGATAGCAACATAAAAATTTAAGGAAAATAAATCTGCCAACGTGGGGCTTGAACTGACAACCCTGCGATTAAAAGTCTCATACACGACGAACTGAGCTAACCCGGACTGCTTAAGTTGCGTCGTCCTGTCGCTGATGGCTGCCAGGGGCCTGTTGGCTCCGCACCATGGGTTTATCTCGAACTTCAAACCTCGAAACTGGTTCTCCTGATTTCCAAGCCACTTGCATTGCGGAACCTTCATTTCGACGAACAACTCCAGCTTAATGTGTAGGCCTCGTGGCGGAACGGTAGTGTGTCTTACTTTAAATCCGAAAGTTATGTTTTCAAATCAGGTCGGGGTCACTGTTCTGTCAGACATTTTTTTCCAGGATTAATATTTTTTTTTCTGTTTGGCAATAACCAGACCCTTGCTCCAAGGTCTCTCTCAATATTTCCCCGGTGTCAGGCAGAGATACGCCTGCTGTCCTCATTTATTTCATGTGACAGGAGACAAAAGTTCAAAATCAACCTGCAGGTGGCCACACACAGCACTGAATAGTCAGGATGGCCTGACTATTATCCCTACCACAGTGGATAACCTCATATTTCATACATTATACGCCATCTGACAAATTACTGCCCAGCCACTGAGCCTATCGATATCGCTTTGCAGATTGTTTGTGTCCTCCTCACAACTTGCTTTCCCACCGATCTTTGGATCACCTTGGCTACATTACCAACATGCAGAGCACAGAACCAATTATTGACTGATTGACTTTCAGTCAGTTAGCATTTCTTTCATTGTGTAAAAGCAGATTATCGATTCATTAACGATGTTATCCCATGAAAGCAAAATAAAAGTTAAACGAAAATAATTTGCACACTTGAAAGGAATATTTTTGGTTGGTGCAATTCCGGTCAGAGAAATGTTGTGAAAGGAACTTTTTGTAGAGAGAGGGATTGAGTATTTCAGCTTATTGCTGAACACTTCTCTCTGGGCATAGAACTAGTCACCAGTTTCTTCTCGTGCAGCAGTTATCACATTCGCCTCACACGCGAAAGTTCCCCGGTTCAAGCCTGGGCGGAAACATTATTTCTGAAACAAAAACTGGTTTTAAATGTTCATTGTTCATGTGACAATGGGCTCCTTCCGTGCTGTAAACTTCTCTGATTCCATGATGAGCATTGAACATTTAAAACCAGTCTCCTAAAATACAGAGTGTGTAAAATCAGAAAAGGAATAAAACTTCCTCAATGATTCAAGTTTCACAAATTATTAAAATTGAGTTGTTGAAGTTTCGACTGTCCCTCAGTGATCATGTTAGCATTTCTTTCATTCTGCTAAACAATGCTATCGGTTAATACCAGCAGATAAAAGCCGGATTTCAAACCTGGTAACAACTCATTCATTATTCACCCTTCCCAGTTCCAGTGCACAGAGGGTTATTCATCCTCCATTCCAGAAACTCAAATCCAACTTCTGACATTCCTTATTTCTAATTACCAACTCATTTGTTTTGACACCACTCTGAAGTGCTTTGGGTCATCTGTGTAATTTAATTAAATTACTTCACTTTAATTAAAAACGGTGGTAGCAAAATTACTTCTCCAACTGTGAATCGAACCCCGGTAGCTGTCGTGATCAGAATGTTTTTGTGAAGCATTTAAATATGCTCTCTAAAAATGTTGCATTCCTAATTTACAAATAGGGTTACCATTTGTTTCAGTGTGAAAGAAGGAGATTGAAAATGACAACAAAAACACCAGGCAGCGACTACATTAAGAAAAATTCAAACTTTTCACAAAGTTGGTTTTACGAAGTAACGGCTGAGCTAAAGTTGGCACTAACCAGTCCCATCAGAATTTTAAATGTTTCTATGAGATCCCCGCTCATCCTTCTAAATTCCAATGTATAAAGACCCAGTTGATCCACTCTCCTCATATGTCAGTCCGGCTTGCCCCTTATCCTTAGACTGTGGTCCCCTGGTTCTGGACTTCCCCAACATCGGGAACATTCTTCCTGCATCTAACCTGTCCCGTCCCGTCCAAATTTTAAATGTTTCTATGAAATCCCCTCTCATCCTTCTGAACTCCAGTGAATACAGGCCCAGTTGATCCAGTCTCTCCTCATATGTCTGTCCTGCCATCCCGGGAATCAGTCTGATGAACCTTCGTTGCACTCCCTCAATAGCAAGAAGGTCCTTCCTCAGATTAGGAGACCAAAACTGAACAGAATATTCCAGGTGGTACCTCACCAAGGCCCTGCACAACTGCAGTAAAACCTCCCTGCTCCTATACTCAAATCCCCTCGCTATGAAGGCCAACATACCATTTGCCTTCTTCATCGCCTGCTGTACCTGCATGCCAACTTTCAATGACTGATGAACCATGACACCCAGGTCTCGTTGCACCGCCCCTTTTCCAAATCTGCCGCCATTCAGATAATATTCTGCCCCAGTGTTTTTGCCCCAAAAGTGGATAACCTCACATTTATCCACAGTATACTGCATCTGCCATGCATTTGCCCACTCGCCTAACCTGTCCAAATCACCCTGAAGCCTCCGAGCGTCCCCCTCAAAGCTCACACCGCCACACAGTTTAGTGTCATCTGCAAACTTGGAGATATTACACTGTTACATGTTCATTACATGTTACAGTGAACATTCTGAATTAGACACCTCAAGTAAAGTGCGTGCAAGGGGGAATGATTCAACAATTAACATAAGTACGCAAGTAGCAGGAGTCGGCCATTCGGCCCCTCGAGCCTGCTCCACCATCCAATAATATCGTGGCTGTTCTGATCCTGCACCCCTGCTCTTTTTATACTCCTCTCGAGTTTCTGCAGTGTCGAGTTCTCGCTATCTGTCCTAAGCTTCCCTTTTTCCATTATCTTACCCTGTGTGTCCCTTGAGGAATTTTTATCCCCCATCTGACTTTACTCACTCTGTGTTTTAGGAGACTGGTTTAAAATGTTAATTGCTCATCATGGATTCAGAGAAATTTACAGCACGGAAGGAGGCCATTCGGCCCATCGTGTCCGTGCCAGCCGACAAACAGCTCCCCAGCCCAGTCCCACTTTCCAGCTCTCGGTCCGTAGCCCTGTTGGGTACGGCACTTCAGGTGCACATCCAGGTACATTTTAAATGTGCTGAGTGTTTCTGCCTCTATCACCCTTTCAGGCAGTGAGTTCCAGTGATTTCCCCTCGTATCCCCTCTAAACCGTCGACCAATTACTTTAAATCTGTGCCCCCTGGTTGTTGACCCATTTTCTAAGGGAAACAGGTTCTTCCTGTACACTCTATCCAGGCCCTTCATAATGTTATACACCTCAATCAGGTCTCCCCTCAGCATCCTCTGTTCCAAGGAAAACAAACCCAGCCGATCCAATCTGCTCAGAGCTAAAATTCTCCAGTCCGGCAACATCCTCATAAACTTCCTCTGTATCCTCTCCAGTGCAATCACGTCCTTGCTGTAATGTGGTGACCAGAACTGCATGCAGTACTCTAGCTGTGGCCGAACAGTTCAAGAATAACCTCCCTGCTCTTGTATTCCAAGCCTCTGTATAATCGATCTGGACAGCAGCCTGTACTGTCGAGAGGTGATCATGGGAGGCTGAGCCTTCGTGGAATCGGAGAGGAGGAAGCTCTCTGCTGATCAACATGCAGTCACCCACAATTCCTCATTCTTTAGGCGGGACTGTGTTACTGTAAGTTGGGGTGGATTCGTGAAAGAGTCCATGTCATTGCTGGCTTGCAACAAAAGCTATTTACCCAACGTGGGGCTCAAACCCCCAATTCTGAGATTAAAAGTTTTATGTTTGACCAATTGAGCTAGCTGGGCTTGGCAAAGCTATGGATCCTTGTTGTATCTCAAATGTTGTGGGTGGATTAATGATTGAAATAATGATTGAGTATCTCACAGACTTGAATTATTTTTGCCAACTTGTCATCGGGAACATTCTTCCTGCATCCTCGTGAACCTTGTCTGAACTGCCTACAATGTAAGTATATCCCTCCTTAAATAAGGAGACCAAAACAGTTAGCATTTCTTTCATTGTGCAAAAGAAGATTAATTCTCGTGAAAGCAACATAAAAGTGTAAGGAATATAATTCAACCGACGTGGGGCTCGAACCCATGACCCTGAGAATAAGAACCTCATGTTCTACCGACTGTGCTAGCCGGGCTTCTCAACATCACTCCAGTCAATCCCCTTCAGTTAGTGGTCAATGGTGATCCCAGGCTGTTGATGGCGGGGGATTCGGCGATGGTAATGCCGTTGATAGCCGGCCCTGCTTAAGTTGCATCTTCCTGTCGCTGATTGCTGCCAGGCGCCGTTGGCTCCGCCCCGTGGGTTTATCTCGAACTTCAAACCACGAAACAGGTTCTCCTGAATTCCAAGGTGTGTACGGAGATCAACCATCAAAAGCTCTGTCATTAAGCACAGGGGGTCCGCCAATTTTCTGATCGCAATGCGCTTTCAGTCCTTGTCCTTAAAATTGCGGACGTGTAAATTGGGGAGTTTAATGACTTTGAAAGGAACATTGTTGTTTGGTGCAGTTCCGGTAAGAGAAATGTTTGTGAAAGGAACGTTTTGCAGAGAGAGGGATTGGGCGCCTGTTGGCGGAAACATTTTTGAAATGAAAACTTGTGGACGATAAAATGGAACAAGAGCAGTCCGGGGTACATTGTCACATGATGCAAGCTATCTCGGACCCGGACCAAAGCTCCCCGTACACCGAGCACAGGCTCAGGAAAACCCCGGGTAGAGGATATCCCGGTCACTGTGCCTTCCAACAACACTGAACAAGTGCCCGGTCTGAAACTTTCCAGAGCAATAACTTGTAACTAGAGCATCCAACAGTCTTTTGGGATCCCTTGGAACTTCAGATGATGCGCTCCCTGGTGGTGGAACATGGGAGTGCATGCTTTACAGAGACACAACATCACTCGCCCGCCAAAGTCAAAGCAAAAAGTTTTTACATGTTGAGGCGGTCGGGAGTTTTTCTTTCCCTGGTGGACCACCTCGGTACAAATGTCTGTTCTGCTTTTTTGGCTGTGCCCTCGCTGGGCTGGTGTGTTGTTGGCCCTGCAGGGCTGCTGGGTGTGTCTGGCCTTGCTGGGCTGTTGGGTGTGATGGGTTCGATTTCCTGGTCCGTGGTGGTGTCGTTGATCCTTTGGGTATGTGTTGCGGGTTCGAAAAAGGTGGTGTCTGCTGTGGGTTGTTCAGGGCAGCCTGTGAACCACAGCCTCGTTTGGTCCAGGTGCTTTCTGCAAATTTATCCATTGTCTAGTTTGACGACAAACAACCTACTCTCTTCTTTAGCGATCACCGTGCCCGCGATCCACTTGAGACCATTTCCATAGTTTAGCACATACACAGGGTCATTCAGATCAATTTCCCGTGACACAGTGGCGCGACCATCATTTACATTTTGTTGCTGACGCCTGCACTCTATCTGATCATGCAAGTTGGGGTGGACCAGCGAGAGTCTGCTTTTTAGTGTCCTTCTCATGAGTTGCTCAGCCGGGGGCACCCCTGTGAGCGAGTGGGGTCTCGTGCTATAGCTGAGCAGTACTCGGGACAGGCGGGTTAGGAGTGAGCCTTCTGTGACTCGTTTGAGGCTCTGTTTGATTGTTTGTGCTGCACGCTCGGCCTGCCCATTGGAGGCTGGTTTAAACGGGGTCGAGGTGATATGTTTGATCCCATTGCGGGTTATGAATTCTTTAAATTTGGCACTGGTGAAACATGGCCCGTTGGCACTGACCAGTATGGCACGCATGCCGTGGTGGCAAACATGGCCCTCAGACTTTCAATGGTGGCGGTGGCTGTGCTTCCCGACATTATTTCACGTTCAATCTATTTTGAAAAATCATCCACCACCACCAGGAACATTTTACCAAGAAATGGGCCTGCATCGTTGACATGGATCCTCGACCCTGGTCTGGAGGCCAGGACCACAAACTTGGTGGTGCCTCTGTGGACGCGTTGCTCAACTGAGCACATACACTGCATTGCCGTACACAGGAATCTAAGTCAGAATCGATACCGGGCCAGCAAATGTGGTATCTCGCTATCGCTTTCATCATTACTATACCCGGGTGTGTGCTGTGGAGATCCGAGATGAACGTCTCCCTGCCCTTTTTTGGCAGCACGACGCGGTTACCCCACAACAGGCAGTCTGCCTGACTGGACAGCTCGTCCTTTCGCCGCTGGAACGGCTTGATTGGCTCTTGTATTTCAACGGGGATGCTGGCCCAGCTCCCATGCAATACACAGTTTTTTACGAGAGAGAGCAGAGGATCTTGGCTGGTCCAAGTCCCAATCTGGCGGGACGTAAAATGTGATTTATCATTTTCAAACGCTTCCATGACCATCTACAAGTCAGCGGGCTGCGCCCCCATCAACAAGTTTGCAGGCTGCGCCATGTCTACTCCTGTGGTGGGCAATGGTAGCCGACAGAGCATCCGCACCATTCTCAGTGCCTGGCCTGTGGTGGATTGTCTAGTTATACGCTGAGAACGTGAGTGCCCACCTTTGTATGCAGGCTGAGGCATTAGTATTTATCCCCTTGTTTTCAGCGAAAAGAGATGTGAGGTGCATGTGATCGGTTTCCAGCTCAAGTTTGAGGCCAAACAGAAACTGATGCATTTTCTTTACCCCGAACACACACGCTAATGCCTCTTTCTCAATCATGCTATAGGCCCTCTCGGCCTTAGACAAGCTCCTGGAAGCATTGGCGAAAGGTTGCATCTTCCCCGCAATGTTAGCTTGTTGTAATACACACCCGACTCCGTACGACGACACGTCACATGTTAGCACAAGTCTTTTACACGGGTTATACAATACAAGCAGCTTGATGGAGCATAAAAGGATGCTGGCTTTGTCAAAAGCAAACACTTGTTTTTTTTCCCCAGACTCAGTTCTCACCTTTGTGCAATAACACATGTAGAGGCTCTAAAAGGTGCTTAACCCCGATAGGAAGTTCCCAATATAGTTGAGGAGTCCAAGGAACGACCGCAGCTCCGTGACGTTCTGTTGCCTGGGCGTGTTCATGATAGCCTCTTTATTAGCGTCTGTGGGCCGAATGCCGTCCGCCGTGAACTTTCTCCCCAAAATCTCCACTTCTGTTGCCATGAAGACGCATTTCTACCTCTTCAGCCGCAGCCCTACGCGATCCAGTCGCTGGAGGACCTCCTCCAGGTTTTGTATGTGTTCGGCGGTGTCCAGACCCATAACCAATATGTCGTCCTGAAAGACCACCGTGTGTGGTACCGACTTGAGTAGGCTCTCCATGTTTCTCTGGAAGATCGCTGCAGCCGACCGAATTCGAAACGGGCATCTGTTGTCGCTGAACAGTCCCTTTTGCGTGTTGATGCAGCTGAGTCCCTTAAAAGACTCCTCCAGCTCCTGCGTCATGTCGGCCGAAGTCAGGTCAAGCTTGGTGAACGCCTTGCCTCCTGCCAGCGCGCAAAATAGGTCGTCTGTCTTAGGTAGCGGGTATTGGTCCTGTTGCGAGAAACGATTAATAGTTACTTTATAATCGCCGCAAACCCTGACAGTGCCATCACTATTGAGTACTGGAACAATTGGGCTGGCCCACTCGCTGAATTCCACTGAGGAGATGATGCCCTCGTGTTGCAGCCTGTCCAGCTCGATTTCCTCTCTCTCCTCATCATGTGAGGTACCGCTCGCGCGTTGTGGTGAATGGATCGTGCCTCTGGGACCAAGTGGATCCGCACCTTCGCCCTGGAAATGTTTCCAATGCCTGGCTCAGAAAGGGAAGGAAATTTGTTCAGAACCTGGGTACATAATGCCTCATCGATATGTGATAGCGTTCGGATGGTATCCCAGTTCCAGCGGATTTTCCCCGCCAGCTCCTTCCAAGCAGTGTGGGGCCAGCGCCCGGGACAATCCAGAGTGGCAGTTCTTGCACCGTGCCCTCGTAGGTGACCTTGACCATGGCGCTGCCCAGGACAGTTAAATGCTCTTTGGTGTACATTCTCAGTTTCATGTGGATGGGGCTTCGGGCTGCTCTGAATGCCTTGTTGCACCACAGTCTCTCAAACATCTTTTTACTCAGAATGGATTGGCTAGCGACAGAGTCCAGTTCCATGGTTAGGGGTAAGACATTCAATTTTATATTTAGCATTATAGGTGGACATTTCGTCGAAAATGGTGCACCCCGTGTACTTCAGCATCTGCCTCCTCTCTCTGAGGCTCGAAATTGCTTGATCCACCATGGACCGATCTTCCTCTGCCACATGGTGGTTAGCAGCTTTTGCAGAGCTTGCAGCTCATTCGCAAGCTCGTTGGAGATGCCCCATTGTTCCACAGCTCTTGCAAACATACCCTTTGAAGCGGCATGAATAGGCTGAATGGAAGCCTGCACAACGCCAACAAGTTGTGAATTGCCTTGCACTCATCCTTTGTTAGGGACACTGAGTCATCTGGGTCACCTGAGGCCTGCTGGCAGTTGCAGACTCGTGGGTTCTGCCCTGTACATTTCTGCTCACAAACGCAGTTCCAGTTAATTTATGAACATTGCTAGAACTTGTGTGCTGAGAGATTTGTTTGGTGTTATCACTGGTGGACATAAATACCTGTGTTATCGCAATGGCCTTACTGAGCGTCGGTGTCTGTACAGCTAAAGTTTTTCGTAGGATGGTCTCGTGGCCAATGCCCAGTACAGCCTCTGAGCATTTGCTCCAGGTAGCCATAAAACTCACATTATCCTGCAAGTCGCCTTAGCTCCGCGATGTAACTCGCCACTTCCTGATCTTCAGATCGCTGGCACGTGTAGAACCGATACCTCGCCATAGCACGCTCTCCCTCGGCTTAAGATGCTCCCGAACCAGTGTACACTGCTCCTCATACGATTTGTCTGTGGGTTTCACCGGAGCCAGAAGATTCTTCATGAGACTGTATGTCTGAGCCCCACAGAGTGTGAGGAGGACAACTCTCCTTTTTGCAGCACTTCCTTCTCCGTCCAGCTCGTTGGCTACAAAGTACTGGTTTAGCCATTCGACATAGGCTTCCCAGTCCTCACCTTCCGAGAACTTCTCCAGGATGCCCACAGTTTGCTGCAAGTTTGTGCTGGATTCATTTACTCGTCGCCAGTTATTGTGTTCCTAACACAGATGATGCTGCACATGGGAGGTTAAAGTAACAGTGACCTCAGTCTTTCATAAGACACTCCAGAGTGAGGAACTGGCCTTAGGGGCCGGCTTATAAACAGTGGTCCCAAATGGCGCTGGGATCCCTTGGGACTTCAGGGGATGAGCTCCCTGGTGGCGGAACATGGGAGTGCATGCTTTACAGATTCACAACACATACGTTGCCTCAACTTTGATTTCTGTCATCATCCCTTGTGTTTAATCTTCGCCGCACCTCCGCCACGATCTCTCACCATTCCTCCACCACGATCTCTCACCGTTCCTCCACCACGATCTCTCACCGTTCCTCCAGCACGAACTCTCACCGTTCCTGCACCACGATTTCTCACCGTTCCTCCGCCACGATCTCTCACAGTTCCTCCACCACGATCTCTCACAGTTCCTCCATCACGACCTATCACCGCTCCTCCACCACGATCTCTCACCATTCCGCCGTCATGATCTCGCACCGTTCCTCCACCACGACCTCTCACCGTTCCTCCACCACGATCTCTCACCGTTCCTCCACCACGATCTCTCTTCACTCCTCCACCACGAACTCTCACCGTTCCACCACCACGATCTCTCATCGTTCCTCCCCCACGACCTATCACCGCTCCTCCACCACGATCTCTCGTCACTCCTCCAACACGATCTCTCACCGTTCCTCCACCACGATCTCTCGCCGTTCCTCGACCAGGACCTCTCACCGTTCCTCCACCACGATCTCTCACCGCTCCTCCACCACGATCTCTCACTGTTCCTCCACACTGACCTTCCCGTTCCTCCGCTGTACCTCGGTCCCGCCGATGTTCCTGCCCACGCACCAAACGGCGACATGGGTTTTGATGACGTGCAGCAGAGCAGGTCTCCAGCCGTCCTGTTTAACCCTTGCCACTGGACCAAGGCCTCGCTCTGTCAATCCCGTGTGGTGGCTGCTGTGCAATTGTCACACCACGTTAAAACAATCCACCCACAGGCATCTTCCACCCTTTGATTGGAGTTCAGGACTGGAACATCGGGTCCTGATGAAACACCTGTGAACCCGTGTGGAATTAAGCCTTCCTCGGTCGAGGACCCGCCTATGATGATGATGATGATGATGTGTGGGTCCTTACCAAATGCCTGCTGGAAACCATCAGATTAATCTAGTAAGACCCGTCCCTTGATTCAGTTTTCACTGACCTTGCCTGAGGAAGGCTGTATTGGCTTTGGAGGGAGCACTGTGTCGGTTTCCCAGAATGATACCTGGATTCCAAGGTTTAAATTAAGATATGAGATTACACCCACTGGAAATTAGAGGGTCGAGCAGTGATTTGATCAAAATTTTCAAGATAATAAGGGAACAGATAGAGTAGATAGAGAGAAATGATTCCCGCTGGTTGGGGAGTCCCAGACGAGTGGCCATAGTCTAAATATTAGAGCCAGATGTTTCAGGAGTGAAATTCGGAAACATTCCAACACACACATGGTGGGAGAGCTTTGGAACTCCCTGCTGCAAAGGGCAGTTGGTGCTGGGTCAGTTGTTCATTTTACATCGCATTTTGACCAAAGGTATTAAGGAACATGGGACAAAGGCGGGTATATGGAGTTTGCTCACAGACCAGCCATGATCTCATTGAATGGCGGAACCGGCTCAAGGCGCTGAATGGGCCTCCTGCTGTTCCTGTGTAACAGGCTTGAGGGGCTGAATGGCCTCCTCCTGTTCCTGTGCAACAGGTTCGATGTCTGAATGGGCCTCCTCCTGTTCCTGTGTATCAGGCTCGAGGGGCTGAATGGGCCTCCTCCTGTTCCTGTGTAACAGGCTTGAGGGGCTGAATGGCCTCCTCCTGTTCCTGTGCAACAGGTTCGAGGGGCTGAATGGGCCTCCTCCTGTTCCTGTGTATCAGGCTCGAGGGGCTGAATGGGCCTCCTCCTGTTCCTGTGCAACATGCTCGAGGGGCTGAATGGGCCTAATCCTGTTCCTGTGTAACAGGATCAAGGGGTTGAATGGGCCTCCTCGTGTTCCTGTGCAACAGGCTCGAGGGACTGAATGGGCCTACTCCTGTTCCTGTGTAACAGGCTCAAGGGGCTGAATGGGACTACTCCTGTTCCTGTGTAACAGGCTCAAGGGGCTGAATGGGCCTACTCCTCTTCCTGTGCAACAGGCTCGTGGGGCTGAGTGGGCCTACTCCTGTTCCTGTGTAACAGGCTCGAGAGGCTGAATGGGCCTACACCTCTTCCTGTGTAACAGGCTCGAGAGGCTGAATGGGCCGCATCCTGTACCTGTGTGCAAGGTCTGGGAAACAAAGGGAGGTGATATGAGAAAACATAAACGAAATGGTATTGTGTTAATAGGGAAGCAGAAGGATTGAGTGATTTACACACAGAAATCTTTGAAGCTGGATAGATAAGTTGCTAAGTTGTTTAAAAAGAATACAGGGCCCTTGGCTTGAAATGTAGTGAAATAGAGGACACCAGCGAGGAAGTTATACCATACATTTTCAATCCCGGTTTAGGCCTCAGTTGGAGAACTGTTTACAGTTCTGAGCACCACAATTTAGGAAGGATATCAAGGCATTGGAGAGAACGTAAGAAATACATAAGAAACATTTTCTATTGGTGTTGAAGACACAAACACAGGCATTCATCGAGAATCAACCTGCAGGTGACCACACACAGATTAAAGAGCCAGAGAGACTGACAGAATCGGGATACACCGGCAAATAGACAAGAGATATTGACAAGGACTGAAAGCACTTTGCGATCAGAAAATTGACGGCCCAGCTGTGGTTAATGACACGGCTTTTGATGATTGATCTCCGTACAAGCCTTGAAATTCAGGAGAACCGGTTTCGTGGTTTGAAGCTCGAGATAAACCCACGGGGCGATGCCAACAGGCGCCTGGCAGCAATCAGCGACAGGAAGATACAATTTATGCAAGCCCGGCTAGCTCAGTATGGAGAGTATAAGACTCTTAATCTCCGGGTCGTGGGATAGAGCCCTATGTTGGGTGAATTATTTTCCGTAAACTTTTATGGTGCTTTCCCAGGAAAACATCATAAATGAACCCATAATCTTCTTTTGCACAATGAAAGAAATGCGAACTGAGGGAGAGTTGATCATTTAATCATTTATTCTGTGCTCTGTATAAGAACACAAGAACCAGGAGCAGGAGTCGGCCATTTGGCCCTTCGAGCCTGCCTTCTTTTGCACTGAAACAAATTATAACCGTGTTTTTAAATGAGCAGTGCGAGATATTTAGAGGGCACATTTCAATGCTTCACAAAACCATTCCTTTCGCTACAGCCAACCAGGATCGGTTCTCAGTTTGAGAAGTAACTTTGATATCATTGTTTGCACTTGAAGTGGGGTCATTTTATTAAGTTCGATGGATGGCCCAAAGCACTTCAGAGTGGTGTCAAACAAATGAGTTTGCAATTAAAAACACTGAATGTCAGGAGTGGGATTTGAGCCCAAATTTCCAGAGGAGACTGTGATCTGAACACAGCACCTGAGACCGCTTGGCCATCCTGACTGGTAGAAGTTTCAGTTACAAGTTATTGCTCTGGAACGTTTCAGACCGGGCACTTGTTCAGTGTGACTGGAAGGCCCAGTGACCGGGATATCCTCTCCCCCGGCGTTTTCCTGAGCCTGTGCTCGGTGTGTGGGGAGCTTTGGTCCGGATCCGAGATCGCTTGCATCATGTGACAATGCACCTCGGACTGCTCTTGTTCCATTTTATCGCACATTAGTTTTTGGTTCAAAAATAATATCAGAAGTGGTACATGAACCCACATCTCCAGAGGAGACAATGACCTGAACACAGAACGGCCATCTTGCCTATTAAGTGCTGTGTGTGGCGACCTGCAGGTTGATTTTGAACCTTTGTGTCCTGTCACATGAAATAAATGAGGGCAGCAGGCGTATCGCTGCCTGACACCGTGGAAACAGTGAGACAGACATTGCATTGTGATCAGGTTTAATCACAGCAATATCTGCTGTCAGGAGCTGAAAAGGAGGAAGAGCTGAAAAAACACAAGAAAAAAGCTAAGAAATGTCAGCAATTGTGGTAAACTCTTTAATGTGTTTCCTGCTCGTTTCGTGGTGCGGTGCTCACAGAGGGAGCCCAGATTCAGAAAGTAACACTTTCATTCAAAATCTTTAAAATAATGACATGCAACTAATTAAACTGTGTGTCGGGGGATGGGGATGGATGAAGATTATTTGTTTTATTCGCCACTCATTAACCGACAGCGTTGTTTTGTAGAATTGCTGCTGAGGGACAGTGGAAACTTCAATAACTGAACTTTAATTATTTAAGGATTTTGAATAATTGATGAAGTTTTCTCCCCTATCTTATTTTACTCACTCTGTATGCTGGAGACTGGTTTAAAATGTTCAGTGCTCATGCGACAAGGAACCTGGGGCGACTTTTGTTCAATTTATTTCACAGCAAAAATAGTCTCCAAAATAATGTTTCCACCCGTGCTCGAACCAGAGACCTTTCGCGTGTAAGGCTAACGTGATAACCACTACACTACAGTTAAAGTAATCTAAAGTATAAAACCAGAGCTTTAACCTACAGAGCTGGCCGATACTTCAGGAGCTGGTTTAACGAGAATAGAATGATGGTGCTATATTTCGGAAGGCTGTGAGTTTGGCAGGAATTGATCTCGTGTTTCACAGACTTTACATATCGGAACAGGAGATGGCCATTTAGCAGCGAGTGGTTAGGATCTGGAATGCACGGCTTGAAAGGGCGGTGGAGGCAGACTCAATTTTATCTTTCAGACGGGAGTTGGATATGGGTCTGAAGGAAAAACAATTGCAGAGCTGCAGAGAAAGAGCGGGTGAGTGGGACTCGCTGAGAGTCGGCACGGGCTCGATTGGCCGAATGGCCTTCCGTGCTGTAACCATTCCATGATTCGATAAGTTAGTGGCACATTACATAGTGTGGGTGGGAGCACAGCATTGCAAAGGGACATGGATTGAGTCGGCAAAACTAGAGGCATCTGATTCAGGAGATTCGTGGCGCGGTGAAATTTCGGAGTTCAATGACTTTGAAAGGAACATTTTTGTTTTGTGCCGTTTCGGTCAGAGGTTTTCCATGAAAGCAACATTAAATGAAAAGAAATACAATCGCCCAACGTGGGGCTCGAACCAACGACCATGAGATTAAGAGTCTCATGCTCTACCGACTGAGCTAGCCAGGCTGCTGTCCAACGCAGGTTTTTATTACTCATTGCAGCCAGGCGCCTGTTGGCTCCGCCCCAGATGTTGAATCTTGCTGTTGAAGAACTGCCAGGGTCTTCTTGAATGGTGGACCAGGCTCGAGGGGACGAATAGCCAACTCCGGCCCCGAATCCTTACGTGTTTATGATTAGCTCCTTCAGGGTAAACGAGCCAAAGAAGTACAGCGGAAACGTTACAAGGACATACCCCAAAGACTCCCTGGTAAAGTGCGACATCACCACTGACACCTGGGAGACCCTGGCCGCAGACCGCACGAGGTGGAGAAAGTCCATCCGGTAGGGCGTTGAGCTCTTTAAGTCTCGACGCAAGGAGCATGAAGAGACCAAGCGCAGGCAGCGGAAGGAGCACGCGGCAAACAAGTCCCACCGACCCCTTCCCTCGACGTATGTCTGTCCCACCTGCAACAGGGTCTGTGGCTCTCCTATCGGACTGTTCAGCCATCAAAGGACTCACTTTTGGATGGAAGCAAGTCCTCCTCGATCCCGAGAGACTTCCTCTGATGGTGTCTGTGATTTGCGGTACACTGCGGAAACATCTCCACTTTCAGCACCAGATTACCAGAATTAAACCCAATGGCATCGGCACAAAAGCTCTTCATCTGCTCAGAGCAAAATATATCATATGACAATAGAATTTTATGAATTAATTAATGATGTTTAAATCAATGGTTCTTTTTTTTTGCATAGGAGATGCATAAAGATGTGTAAAATAGATGAACTATTTTTTTATAAGGTTTTGAATGAAAAGTACAATTTCCCTACCGCGAATCGAACCGGGGCCGCGGCGGTGAGAGCGCTAAATCCTAACCACTAGACCATCAGGAAACCCAGTTTGGACACAGAAGCAGTGGTTTTGTCGAGGTTCACATCGCGCAGCTCCGTAACACAGGACTCTGTGCTCGACGGGCTGTTACGAGGGACAAACACATCACCTGTTGCTGGAGGGCTATCAACTCAATCAAAGTGACCACGACGTGATTTGAACAAGTAACCTTCGGATCTGAAGTCAGACACACTACCGTTGCTCCATCAGACCTACACAGTGAGCTGGAGATGTTTGTCTATATGAAGGTTCTGTAATACAAGGGGCTTTAAAATCTCCGCCCATTCCCACCAGGTATCACAAGCAGCGCTGACCTGACAGGCACCGTATAGTTTCTTCTTAAACTTTTCTTTTGCTTTCACGGGAAACCATCATAAATTAACCCCTCGCCTTCTTTTGCACAATCAAACAAATGCTAACTCAGGAACAGTCCATACTTCAATTATTTGTCTTGTGCTTTGCATCTTAACTCGAAAACCATATCCCATTTTACTCACTGTATTGTAGCTTTCTGGTTCAAAATCTTTATTGCTGATGACACCACGAATTTGGGGCAACTTTTATCAAATTTAACAGCACCGGTTATTACACCGTGCACACAAAATATAATCAGTAGTGAAGATAAAATCCCACCGTGCGTATTTTCAGATTCAACGCAGCAGCATTTCAAATAAATTTTACACTGAAAAGATTTGCAAGTGTTGCTTGTATTTGTGTCTTTAAATAAACTTTGTGGCGTCTGACTCCCATTCATGCCACTGCTGAACAAGAAAGGAGTGTTTACATTGACTAGACTGCACTGCCCCTGATATTTGTGAGCTCATCCTTTATATTCAGTGCTTTCTCACCCTTTGATGGGCTGCAGTGTAGCGGATATCACGTTGGCCTCACATCGAGTACTGTTGAGTGGGATGACTCATCAGCGGAGGGCAGCACCAGCCAAGTTCATGGCACCATGGCTAGCTCTGCTGCACAGAAGGGCAGGAAAAAGAGTGGGACAGCGATAGTGATAGGGGATTCGATTGTAAGGGGAATAGATATGCGTTTCTGCGGCCGCAACCGAGACTCCAGGATGGTATGTTGCCTCCCTGGTGCAAGGGTCAATGATGTCTTGGAGCGGGTGCAGGACATTCTGAAAAGGGAGGGTGAACAGCCAGTTGTAGTGGTGCACATTGGTACCAAAGATTTAGGTAAAAAAAAGGGATGAGGTCCTACGAGATGAATTTAAAGAGCTAGAAGCTAAATTAAAAAGTAGGACCTCAAAAGTAGTAATCTCGTGATTGCTACCAATGCCACGTGCTAGTCAGAGGAGAAATCGCAGGATAGCTCAGATGAATACTTGGCTTGAGCAGTGGTGCAGCAGGGAGGGATTCAAATTCCTGGGGCATTGGAACCGGTTCTGGGGGAGGTGGGACCAGTACAAACCAGACGGTCTGCACCTGACAAGGTCCGGAACCAAAGTCCTAGGGGGGGAGTGTTTGCCAGTGCTGTTGGGGAGGAGTTAAACTAATATGGCAGGGGGATGAGAACCAATGCAGGGAGACAGAGGGAAACAAAATGAAGACAGATTCAAAAGACAGAAAGGAGATGAGTAAAAGTGGAGGGCAGAGAAACCCAAGGCAAAAACCAAAAAGGGCCATTGTACATCCAAATTCTAAAGGGTCAAAGTGCAATAAAAAGGCAAGCCTGAAAGCTCGGTGCCTCAATGCGAGGAGTATTCGAAACGCAGGAGAGGGCTCTGAGCTAGAGTGGTTGAGAGCGCAGATAAACAGGACCCCAAGAAATAATGCAAAAGGCAGGAGGCAACAGAGCAGAGTAGCACTGGGGTCAGTGTTAAACACAAGGTGATAGGAAGGGACAATATGTATGAATATAAAGGGGCTGCAGGAGGGGTCAAAACTAAAAATCATGGATTAAAAACTAGTATTAAATACTTTACCTAAATGCACGCAGCATTCAAAATAAAGTAAATGCGTTGACGGCACAAATCATGACAAATAGGTATGATTTGGTGGCCATTACAGAAACGTGGTTGCAGGGTGGCGAAGACTGGGAATTAAACATACAGGGGTAGCTGACAATTCGGAAAGATAGACAAGAAAGGAAAGGAGGTAGGGTAGCTCTGTTAATAAAGGATGATATCAGGGCAGTTGTGAGAGATGATATTGGCTCTAATGAACAAAATGTTGAATCATTGTGGGTGGAGATTAGAGACAGTAAGGGGAAAAAGTCACTGGTGGACGTAGTTTATCGGCGCCGAAATAATAACTTGACGGTGGGGCGGGCAATAATCAAGTGAATAATGGAGGCATGTGAAAAAGGAACGGCAGTAATCATGGGGGATTTTAACCTACATATTGATTGGTCAATTCAAATCGCACGGGTAAGCCTGGAGGAGGAATTCATAGAATGCATACAGGATTGTTTCTGAGAACAATATGTTGCAGAACCGACAAGGGAGCAAGCTATCTTAGATTTGGTCCTGTGCAATGAGACAGGAATAATAAACGATCTACTAGTAAAAGATCCTCTCGGAATGAGTGATCACAGTTTGGTTGAATTTGTAATATAGATTGAGGGTGAGGAAGTAATGTCTCAAACGAGCATACAATGCGAAAACAAAGGGGACGACAGTGGGATGAGGGCAGAGTTGACTAAAGTAGACTGGGAACACAGACTAAACGGTGGCACAATTGAGGTACAGCAGAGGACTTTGAAGGAGCTCTTTCATAGTGCACAACAAAAATATATTCCAGTGAAAAAGAAGGGCAGTAAGAGAAGGGATAACCTGCCGTGGATAACCAAGGAAATAAAGGAGGGTATAAAATTAAAAACCAATGCGTATAAGGTGGCCAAGGTTAGTGGAAAACTAGAAGATTGGGAAAATGTTAAACGACAGCAAACAATGACTAAGAAAGCAATAAAGAAAGGAAAGATAGATTACGAAATTATACTTGCGCAAAACATAAAAACAGATATTAAAAGGTTTTACCGATATATAAAACGGCAAAGAGTGACTAAAGTAAATGTTGGTCCCTCAGAAGATGAGAAGGGGGATTTAATAATGGGAAATGTGGAAATGGCTGAGATCTTAAACAATTATTTTGCTTCTGTCTTCACAGTG